>NW_024741754.1:0-7384 GCF_018991925.1 Homarus americanus | reverse complement strand
CACAGACAGACAAACAGACAGACAGACACAGACAGACATAAAAGTATGATAGTTATTTACTTTTATAAGAATTAGTTGTTCTCTTCTTCAGGGTTTTTGTGTCATGATTAAAGTAATATTATTCAGGTTAAAACTTTGTCCAATTTTAGGGATTAAAGATAGAAAATTACCGGTAATGATGAGCTTTATGAACCTCTGATAATATCACTATTAAATAACTTGATGTACACACATGCATACACACATACACACACACACACACACACACACACACACACACACACACACACACACACACACACACACACACACACACACACACACACATGCGCACACACACACACACACACACACTCACTCAACTATGTGTGAATTAATAATGTTCTTTGTAAATGTTTGTGTATGTGTCTAAAATTGTGTTTAATGTTACAAAAAACTTAAGTGGTGTATATAGTCAACATGCTCGCCTTGTAAGTGAATGGACCTGGGCTCGATTCCCGGGCAGGGTGAAATTAGGTAATGGTTAGCCAGTGCAGTTGGCGAGTTGTCCGATCTTTCTCGGATTATTAGTTGGTTTGGGTCATACAGCTCTTTAACTCAGAGTGTGGTCGTTGTGTTGTCGACAGCATTTACACCTTAAACAAATTCACGTCTAAATGGATCTCAGCCGGGCAGCCTTGAACATGAGAAGCAGCCATTGTTATTATTATTATTAATATTATTAGTGTGTGTGTGTGTGTGCGTGTGCGTGTGCGTGTGTGTGTGTATGTATGCCTGAGTGCTTTTCGCTTACGTGTGTTTATACAGGATAGGACAGGATCACCGTCTGAATACTATGAATGTGTGTGTGTGTGAGAGAGAGAGAGAGAGAGAGAGAGAGAGAGAGAGAGAGAGAGAGAGAGAGAGCATCCATCACCCTTGATCTATTCTCTCGTTCAATTACGTTTCAAATTTCTCTTAATCTCATATCAGAAATAAATGAGGAGAATAAATGGCCAGAATCGTCTTCAATAACACGATGATAAATCTACATAATATCCTTCTTAAACTGACTGAGCAGAGTATAACAAGGGGAGTGTGTCTGTCTGTCTGTCTGTGTCTGTCTGTCTGTCTGTGTCTGTCTGTCTGCCTGTCTGTGTCTGTTTGTCTATCTGTCTATCGGTTTCTGTGTTTCTGTCTATCTATCTGCTTGTGTGTGTGTGTTACGTAGGTTTTTTTTTACGAAATTGGCTAAAGATTTTTTATTTTTTTTTGCATTTATACTAACTATACAAACACCCTTATCTGGTGTATATTATACGTCATACACTTAATACGGAGAGAGAGAGAGAGAGAGAGAGAGAGAGAGAGAGAGAGTATTTACCTCCGCCTTACCATAATTTTAGTCTTGTTGTTCGTGGTCCACCTCTTTTGTTTTTCTCTCTTGAAATATTGCTTATTATTTGTTTTAGATCTAATTAGTAATAAGAAATATGTGTTTTAAATCTCTGCAATGATCTTCTTTTGTTATAATTTCAAGTATTTGTAGTTATTATTGATAATTTAATAAATATATACTGTATTTAGCTTGAGTAAGACCACTTAATGTTATTCGCTGCAAAATGAACACTGTGACTCCTGTTGTCTCGGTAAGGTCGTCAGAATCCTTCGCCCATTGTGTCGTATTTTCTACCACAAAATTATATTGATACTCTTTGGAGGGAATAATGTGCATATTACTTAATTTTCAGATTTGTTATAAACATTTCTTGATTAAATGTAGATATATATATTCAGTGACAGACCAGGAAATGTGTTTTTAATCTGTTAACTAGATTTTTAATTTTTTTTTATTTATTCGTTTTCTATACCAAGGAATCATTTGTCATTCTTCGTTTTGACAACAAGTTCGTATTTGTTGTAAAATGAATTAATCTATTATAAATCCTTGTAATAATTATTGAGTCATTTTTAGCTTTTATTCAGAATATAAAATTTCCCCAAAAATAGACACGAATAAACAAATGAAAGTCTGACTAAATAAATAAATCGACCGAAATATATTTTATGACAAGAATCAGGAAATATAGTTGTACCAGAACAGTCACACAATTTGTACCAAGTTTTAATAAATGTAATAATGAAGATGGTAAAGTTTTGACTACAATTAATTCCAGTAGATGAGAGAGAATTATATATTATTAGGTTGCCTTGATAATTAAGTATATACAGTCAATTAGATATATCCTAGATAACACGTGATTAAGTTGTTAGAATATCCAGGTTAATCAAATATACACAGGTAAACAGATATACAAAGGTAGGTGATTAGATCGTTAGAATATCCAGGTAATTAAATATACCCAGGTAATTAAATGAACGAAGGTAATCAAATATACACTGGAAAGGGGAGGGGGAGGTCATTAAGTAGGTGTAGGCAATTAAACATACACTAAAACACCTGTAATGGAAAATACACTAATGCACAACTATACACCTGACTCAGTGATTACATTATTACTTACCTGAATAATAGACTCTAGGATGAAGACAAGGCTAATTTAATGTACACTAAAAAGCGTAGGAAATAAATATACCCTGGAGGAAACGCTGCAATGGACTACATGTAAACCCACAAGCAAATAATTAAACACACGCAAGAACTGAGACCACTTAGACCAGGAGGGAAGAGAAAAAATCATGCAATTAACTGCAGACTGCGTGTAAAGACGTTCTCCCAGCGGAATAGCCAGCACCCATTAAGTACACGACACCATGCAACGTCTCTTTATTCTTGGCTAGATTTGATATTGAATCTTTTTGTGATGTGGTGAAGATATATGTTAGAGACTCCCTTTCAAGTATCCCGACAGATCTTCCCCCCCTTCAAGTATCCCGACAGGCCTTAGAGACCTCCTTCAAGTATCCCGACATACCTTAAGAGCTTGTGTGATGCATCCTTGGTGCCTCTGAAGAAGGTGCTTGGTTTAACTGGTCATAAAAATGAAGCATGATGGTGGTCTGTGTGTGTGTGTGTGTGTGTGTGTGTGTGTGTGTGTGTGTGTGTGTGTTTTATCCTGAAGGTAGACTTAGAGTTTTCAACCAGACAATACAAAACCAAAAGAAAATGAAGGTCAAAGCAGTCTACGTTTGAGGTGTTGTTGAATAGTTCTTTGTTCCTGTTGTGGCCAAAGATTACAGTGGTCCTCCCGTGGGTTGTGGTGTGGCCCTTGGGGAGACTCTTCCCTCCCCCTTTAGGTATCACTCTTTCAACTCTCAGGTGTTTGTGTAATGTTATCCTCATTTCGGTGCTTCTATGCGCGATTTGTTGTTTAAACAGTGGCCAAGTTGGATCTCAGACGCCACATTAGAATATCTTGATGATGTTCTAAAATACTCCATCCTACCATGACACTCAACTTGGTGCCTCAGAAGAGAAGATATAGTTCGTGACTCAATCTGTAGGATGCTCACTTCCCTCACATGACCAAGCATGAGACACGGTGGTCCACTCGCGGTTATTTTGACCATCTGTAAGAGTCCTTCCCTCCAGGCCCTCAGCTCTCGAGAACACCACCATGCCCCTCTGAGGAAGTTTCAAGTATTATGTGACTTGGAAGAAACGGTCCACACTCCCTTTGCCTTCTTCTCTCGTCTTTGTGGAAGGCTGTGGAGGAAGAAAGAGCTATCCAACCTTTTTGTATCCAAGGAGTTAATTTTTTTGTGGTTGGATCTCCGTTTGTGTGTCTGTCTTCTATCTCTTCTTATCTCAGGGAGTGTAGGTGGATGACAAGAGGGTTTTGATATTACTAGGTGCATTCAGTCTTTGTGTGTGTGTGTGTGTCTGTATGTTTATGTGAGTGTGTGTGTCTGTTTATGTGAGTGTGTGTGTGTGTGTGTCTATTTATGTGAGTGTGTGTGTCTGTTTATGTGAGTGTGTGTATCGGTCTTTCCACAAGTGTACCTAAAACTTTTGTGACGATCAGTGCCATGGGGAGGAGGGTACACTACCAAGTTATAAATAAACTACAAATTTACTCCCTTGTTTATCGACGTTGTTGAGGGACAAGTTATTAAGTGAACACGTCAGAGTACTAACACACACAGTCACACACACACACACAGTCACACACACACACACACACACACACACACACACACACACACACACACACACACACACACACACACACACACACACTACTCTCGGAACAGCCAGGTCAACTGTTATGTTGGCCCATACCAACTCCCTCCCCTGAACCCTCCTCCCCACCGGAATATCAACATGTTCTCGCCAGAAGTTACTATTTCATTTAGGAAAGGAATGGAACCAGTGTTAAACAGAGGTGAACAGTGCTTAAGTCAGTGAGAACAACTCAACAGTAACAGTAGTACCTTCTTCACACAGTGAGGTCCCAGGTACCCAGTGATAACGGCCCGTGAGACCCAACAACCAGCGATGTGTTAATCCGTCTACGATAGGAAGGCCTGGAACCACACCTCACTCATATAACACCATCTGTGAGGGAATTACTACACCACGTGAGGCCCCTCATAACACCATATGTGAAGGAGTTACTACACCACGTGAGGCCCCTGATAACACCATCTGTGAGGGAATTACTACACCACGTGAGGCCCCTCATAACACCATCTGTGAGGGAATTACTACACCACGAGAGGCCCCTCATAACACCATCTGTGAGGGAATTACTACACCACGTGAGTGCCTCATACTACCATCTGTAGAGGGAATTACTACACCACGTGAGGTCCTCATAACACCATGTGAGGGAATTACTACGACCACGTGAGGCCTCATAACACCATCTGTGAGGAATTACTACACCACGTGAGGCCCCCATATAACACCATCTGTGAGGGAATTACTATGACCACGTGAGGCTCCTCATAACACCACATCTGTGAGGAACTACTACACCACGTGAGGCCCCCATAACACCATCTGTAGAGGAACACACCAATGGAGGTCTCCCTAACACCATCTGGGAGGGAGTTACTACACTACGTTTTTGCTGTTCAACACCTACAATAATCTATATGTTCACTGTATGTTCCTTTACCTTTCTCTAATGAAGGCTTTTGTTAAACCACCAATGTATGTAATAAGTCATTTATGTCCAATGTATATTTTCAGCCTTCGGGCTGCAGAACTTTTTCAATAAACCGTCAATTATTATTATTTATTTATTATTACACACACACACACACACATACACACAGGAAACGATCTTTATTTACCTGGCCCTTTCATAATAGATTGATGTTTCTTTATATACGTATAATTTAGATCACTTAGAGGTAAGTCAAGAGAGCAGACTAGTTCACTTCACATCTCACTGACCATTAACCCATAAATAATGCGTCTAATCAAAAAAAACAAAAAACGAAAAAATGCCCATGTGAGGATGAAAAAAAAAATCCTTCTAATGCACACATATACATAGTCTCCTGTTAGGCCATCCTTAATGGTTTTCCTAATTTGGTGTTGTTTGTTATGATATTGAGTGAGGTGGTGACGGTGAGGGACAGCTGGTGTGCCGCGGGGGACAGGTGGAGTCTCTCAACCAGCTGCCACTACCTACCACCTCACCCTGCCACTACCTCCTGATTCTCACCCCAACACCCCCCACTCTCTCTCTCGCCACCTACCTCCAACTCTACGTCCTGTCTGTCATTATCTCCATCTGACTCTCGCCATCTTTCACCCTTCCTCCCTCCCTCCCTCACAACCCAGTAAACACATTCTCCCTTCAATATGCTCCCTTCAATATACTCCCTTTTATATGCTCCCTCATATAAACGACACCAACCAATGCTACATATTCACCACTTTTAACTTCTGACCACGAGAACAAGAACAGCAGCAACAGACATGAACATTATTATCTTCTTGACATTAAAATAGACGATATAAATGAATTAATATCCTGACGCGTATAAATTTGGAATAAAAATCAATCCCATCATGATACTAAGAGACACACCTTTTGTATTGTTCTTGTGGCATTAAATGGAGAAGAGATAAATGCTTTGTCGTGAGAGTAGTTTTGGTGACACACAAACACACACACACACGGACACACACACACACATACACACACACTCGGACGCCCAGTGTAATGATAATCAATATTCGGCACTTAGTTCCTTTGTGATCTTTCCTTTTCTCACTCACGTGAACGAGAGGCCGGACTTGGCAAGGAAATTGATCTTCCGAGACGGTTTGTATGGTTGGATGTCTGTCTGTCTGTCTGTGTGTGTGTCTGCTTGGTGATATAGTATGACAGGTAACCTAAAGATTAGCCCCAAGCTTATATCACCTTAAGATTAAACAATCTAATCTAACCTAACCTAACCTCCTCAGGTAACGTTAAGGTGTTTTATCATCAGGTGAAATAAGCTAGCATGACTAATCAACAGGTGATACAGATTAAGTAAACGAGTCATCATCATATGGTTTTCATTTGTAATTTAATCATCTACATTATTACTCTGGGGGGGGGGGTCAAAGGTCACGGGGTCATGATAGCGGGGTTGTGGACCTCGACGGTGTGGCCTCTGGGGTCATTATCTTCCACAGGAGGCAATAACGTAGTCATTTATGTGTTGTCTGTTTGGTGGTTTGTTTTCCGTACAACGCACACAGAACTGAGAGGTAGAGTGTGTATGCTTATTGGGAATGTTCTCTGTAGTGGCTGTGTGTGTGTGCGCGTGTGTGTATGCGCGTGTGTGTACGTTTGTGTATATTACATTTCTATAACAATAATACCACATTTCACCGTTGGCTCACTATTATACAGTCGAGTTCATTTATTATGTTGTAACAGTAACTTTTATTTCACCTCGCTGGCAAACACCGCTATTAAAACCTGCCGCCACACAAGCTGTTTACAACCAGAGAGCGCACCATTAAACGAACTGACCTAATAACTACACCAATAATATCTGCGCACCATTAAACGAACTGACCCAATAAACTACACCAATAATATCTTCACACACATATTGCAAGGAGACCAGCTTCGGTATAATTAGTTTCCTGAAGCTTTCTTACCTGGTCAGGTGTGTCACAAGTATACTGAGCGTGTAAAACAATGGCGGTGATATTGGTTCCTCTCGTCCCTTCCCCGCCGTCCTTGGTTTGGTATGATGGTGTTGGTGTGGTGTTGGTGTGATGTTGGTGTGGTGCTAGTGTGGTGTCCGCCAGCCACCCCCCCCCTCTTCCCCAACATCACACTCCTACTCCCTCTGACAACTTAATTTATACCTTGTTCTCTGTTAGCCGGTCCACTGCATTACCGTACTGAGGGCGTTACCTTTAATGTACGCACTTGTTGGTCTGAATATTGGGTCAGTCACTTGTATGATTCGCTCCCTCAAG
>NW_024741753.1:0-11912 GCF_018991925.1 Homarus americanus | reverse complement strand
TCCCCTGGTCGAGTATAACAAAGCTCCTCTGATCGAATCTTACAAAGTCCCCTAATCAAGTATAACAAAGTTTCCTGGTCTAGTATAACAAAGTCCCTTGATCGACTATAACAAAGCTCACTGATCGAGTAAAACAAATTCCCCCGATCGAGTATAACAAATTTCCCTGATCGAGTATAAAAAATTCCCCTGATCGAGTATAACAAAGTACCATGGTCGAGTATAACAAAGTCACCCGATCGAGTATAACAAAGCCTTCTGATCGAGTAAAACAAAGGCCATTGATCGAGTATAACACATCCCCTGATCGAGTATAACATATCTTCTGATCGTGTATAACAAAGTTCCCTGGTCGAGTATAGTAATGTCCCCTGATCGAGTATAACAAAGCCCCCTGATCGAGTATAACAAAGTCCTCTGGTCGAGTAAAACAAAGTCCCATGATCGAGTATAACAAACTCCTCTGATCGAGTATAACAAAGTTCCCTGATCGAGTACAACAAAGGCCCCTGATCGAGTATAACAAAGTCCCCTAGTCGAGCATAAAAAAGACCAGTGGTCGAGTATAACAAAACCACCTCATCGAGTATAACAATGTCCCCTGGATTGAGAATAACAAAGCCCCCTAATCGAGTATAACAAAGTCCCCTCATCGAGTATAACAAATTCCCCTGATCGAGTATAATAAAGGCCCCCGGTTGAGTATAACAAAGCGTCCTGACTGAGTATAACAAAGTCCCCTGATCGAGTATAACACATCCCCTGATCGAGTATATCATATCCCCTGATCGTGTATAACAAAGTTCCCGGGTCGAGTATAGTAATGTCCCCTGATCGAGTATAACAAAGGCCCCTCATCGAGTATAACAAAGTCCCATATCGAGCATAACAAATTCCCCTGATCGAGTATAACAAAGGCCCCCGGTTGAGTATAACAAAGCCTCCTGACTGAGTATAACAAAGTCCCCTGATCGAGTATAACACATCCCCTGGTCGAGTATAACAAAGCCCCCCTCATCGAACATTACATAGTCCCCTGATCAAGTATAACAAAGTCCCTCATCAAGTATAGCAAAGTCCCCTGGTCGAGGAAAACAAAGCCCCCTGATCAAGTATAACAAAGTCCCCTCATCGAGTATAAGAAAGTCCCCTGGTTGACCATAACAAAGGCCCCTGGTCTAATATATGAAAGTAGCCTAATCGAATATAACAAAGCCCCCTGATCGAGTATAACAAAGGCCACTTGTCGAACATAACAAATCATCCTGGTCGAGTATAAAAGAGCCCCTCATCGAGTATAAGAAAGTCTCCTGATCAAGTATATCACACCCCCCTGGTCGAGTATAATAATGGCCCTGATCGAGTATAACAAAGTTCCCGGGTCGAGTATAGTAATGTCCCCTGATCTAGTATAACAAAGGCCCCACATCGAGTATAACAAAGTCCCCTTATCGACTTTAACAAATTCCCCTGGTTCGAGTATAACAAAAGCATAACAAAGGCCCCTGATCGAGTATAACAAAGTCCCCTGATTGAGCATAACAAAGGCCCCTGTTCGAGTATAACAAAGCCCCTTGATCGAGTATATCAAAGTCCCCTCATCGAGTATAACAAAGGCCCCTAATCGAGTATAGTAATGTCTCCTGATCGAGTATAACAAAGTCCCCTGATCGAGTATAACAAAGTGCACTGGTCGAGTATAACAAAGTCCCCTAATCGAGTATAACAAAGTCCTTCTTATCGAGTATAACAAAGTCCCCTGATCGAGTATAACAAAGGCCCTTGATCGTGTATAATAAAGGCCCCTGATCGAGTATAACAAAAACCCTGATCGAATATAAAAAAGTCTCTTGATCGCGTAAAACAAAATCCCCTGGTCGAGTATAACAAAGTCCCCTGGTCGAGTATAACAAAGTCCCCTGATCAAGTATAACAAAGTCCTCAGATCGAGTATAAAAAAGTCCCATGGTCTAGTATAACAAAGTCACCTGATCGAGTATAACAAAGCCTCCTGATCGAGTATAACAAAGTCCCTTGATCGAGTATAACACATCCCCTGATCGAGTATGACATATCCCCTGATCGTGTATAGCAAAGTTCCCTGGTCAAGTATAGTTATGTCCCCTGATCGAGTATAACAAAGCCCCCTGATCGAGTATAACAAAGTCCTCTGGTCGAGTAAAACAAAGTCCTGATAGGAATGTTATATCGATCAGGATGTTATATCAATCAGGGGAACTTTATACTCGATCGCTTTATATACTCGTATCTAAATTTGTTATACGATTCAGGGGCCTTTGTTGTTGATCTTGTTATTCTTTCGATCACTTTGCTCTTGACTTTATACTCGACTAGGGGACTTTGTTATACTCGATAACAGGACTTTGTTATACTTGATCAGGGGAGTTTGTTATACTCGATCAGAGGATGATCGTGTATAACAAAGTTTCCTGGTCGAGTATAGCAATGTCCCTTGATCGAGTATAACAAAGGCACCTGATCGATAATAACAAAGTCCCCTGATCGAGTATAACAAAGCCCCCCTGATCGAATATTACAAAGTCCCCTGATCAAGTATAACAAAGTCCCCTGATCGAGGAAAACAAAGCCCCCAGATCGAATATAACAAAGTCCCTTGATCGAGTATATCAAAGGCCCCTGATCGAGTATAACAAAGTCGCGTGATCGAGCACAACAAAGACCCCTGGTCGCGTATAACAAAACCACCTCATCGAGTATAACAAAGTCACCTCATCGAATATAACAAAGTCCCCTGGTCGCGTATAACAAAGTCCCCTGGTCGAGTATAACACAGTCCCCTGGTCGAGTATAACCAAGGCCCCTGATCGAGAATAACAAAGTCCCCTGATCGAATATGACAAAGTCCTGGGATCGAGTATAACAAAGTTCCCTGGTCGTGTATAACAAAGCCTCCTAATCGAGAATAACAAAGTCCTGTGATCGAGCATATCACATCCCCTGATCGAGTATTACATATCCCCTAATCGTGTACAACAAAGTTCCCTGGTCGAGTATACTAAAATCCCCTGATCGAGTATAACAAAGGCCCCTGATCGAGTATAACAAACTCCCCTGGTCGAGTAAAACAAAGTCCCCTGGTCGAGTATAACCAAGGCCCCTGATCGAGAATAACAAAGTCCCCTTATCGAGCATAACAAAGGCCCCTTTTCGAGTATAACAAAGCCACCTAATCGGGTATAACAAAGTTCCCCTGGTTGAGTATAACAAAGCCCCCTTGATCGAGTATAACAAAGTCCCCTGATCGTGTATAACAAAGTCCCCTAATCGAGTATAACAAAGGCCCCCGGTTGAGTAGAAGAAAGCCTCCTAATCGAGTATAACAAAGTCCCCTGGTCGAGTATAACAAAGTCCCCTGGTCGAGTATAACAAAGTCCCCTGGTCGAATATAACAAATTCCTTTTATCGAGTATAACAAAGTCCCCCGGATGAGTATAACAATGGCCCATGATTGAGTATAACAAAGTCCCCTGATCGATTATGACAAAGGCCCTTGATCGAATATTACAAATTCCCAGGATGGAGTATAACAAAGTCCCCTGGTCGAGTATAACAAAGTCCCCTGGTCGAGTATAACAAAGTCCAATTGTCGGGTATAACCAAGGCCCCTTATCGAGAATAACAAAGTCCTCTCATCGAATATAACAAAGTCCCCTTAACGAGCATAACAAAGGCCCCCCTGATCGAATAATACAAAGTCCCTTGATCAAGTATAACACATCCCCTTATCGAGTATAACAAAGATCCCTGGTCGAGTATAACAAAGGCCACTGATCGAGTATAACAAAGTCGCGTGATCGAGCACAACAAAGACCCCTGGTCGAGTATAACAAAACCACCTAATCGAGTATAACAAAGTCCCCTGGTTGAGTATAACAAAGCCCCCTGATCGAGTATAACAAAGTCCCCTAATCCAGTATAACAAATTCCCGTGATCGAGTATAACAAAGGCCACCGGTTGAGTATAACAAAGCCTCCTGACTGTGTATAACAAAGTCCCTTGATCGAGTATAACACATCCCCTTATCGAGTATAACATATCCCCTGATCGTGTATAACAAAGTTCCCTGGTCGAGTATAGTAATGTCCCCTCATCGAGTATAACAAAGGACCCTCATCGAGTATAACAAAGTCCCCTTATCGAGCATAACAAAGGCCCCTGGTCGAGTATAACAAAGCTCCCCTGATAGAATCTTACAAAGTCCCCTGATCAAGTATAAGAAAGTCCCCTGATCGAGTATAACAAAGTCCCCTTCTCGAGGAAAACAAATCACCCTGATCGAGTATAACAAAGTCCCCTCATCGAGTATAACAAAGGCCCTTCATCGAGTATAACCAAGGCCCCTTATCGAGAATAACAAAGTCCTCTGATCGAATATAACAAAGTCCCCTTATCGAGCATAACAAAGCCCCCCTCATCGAATAATACTAAGTCCCCTCATCAAGTATAGCACATCCCCTGATCGAGTATAACATATCCCCTGATCGAGTATAACAATGTCCCCTGATCGAGTATAACAAAGGCCCCTCAATGTGTATAACAAAGTCCAATTATCGAGCATAACAAAGGCCCCTGGTCGAGTATAACACAGCCCCCCTGATCGAATATAACAAAGCACCCTGGTCGAGTATAAGAAAGCCCGCTGATCGAGTATAACAAAGTCCCCTGATCGAGTATATCAAACCCCTCTGGTCGAGTATAATAAAGGCAATGATCGAGTATAACAAAGTCTCATGATCGAGTATAAGAAATTCCCCTGGTTCGAGTATAACAAAAGCCCTGATATAATATAACAAAGGCCCCTCATCGAGTATACCAAAGTACCCTTATCGAGCATAACAAAGGCCCCTGGTCGACTATAACAAAGCTCCCCTAATCGAATCTTACAAGTCCCCTGATCATGTATAACAAAGTCCCCTGATCGAGTATAACAAAGTCCCATTCTCGAGGAAAACAAATCCCCCTGATCGAGTATAACAAAGTCCCCTCATCGAGTATAACAAAGGCCCTTCATCGAGTTTAACCAAGGCCCCTTATCGAGAATAACAAAGTCCTCTGATCGAATATAACAAAGTCCCCTTATCGAGCATAACAAAGCCCCCCTCATCGAATAATACAAAGTCCCCTGATCAAGTATAGCACATCCCCTGATCGAGTATAACATATCCCCAGATCGTGTATAACAATATCCCCTGATCGAGTATAACAAAGGCCCCTCATCGTGTATAACAAACTCCAATTATCGAGCATAACAAAGGCCCCTGGTCGAGTATAACAAAGCCCCCCTGATCGAATATTGCAAAGTCCCCTGATCATTTATAACAAAGTCCCCTGATTGAGTATATCAAAGTCCCCTGGTCGAGGAAAACAAAGCCCCCTCATCGAGTATAACAAAGTCCCCTCATCGAGTATAACAAAGTCTCCTTGTTGACCATAACAAAGGCCCCTGGTCGAGTATAACAAAGTCCCCTAATCGAATATAATAAAGCCCCCTGGTCGAGTTTAATAAAGGCCACTGGTCGAACATAACAAAGCACCCTGGTCGAGTATAACAAAGCCCGCTGATCGAGTATAACAAAGTCCCCTGATCGAGTATATCAAGCCCCTCTGGTCGATTATAATAAAGGCAATGATCGAGTATAAGAAATTCCCCCGGTTCGAGTATAACAAAAGCCCCTGATATAATATAACAAAGGCCCCTCATCGAGTATACCAAAGTACCCTTATCGAGCATAACAAAGGCCCCTGGTCGACTATAACAAAGCTCCCCTGATCGAATCTTACAAAGTCCCCTGATCATGTATAACAAAGTCCCCTTCTCGAGGAAAACAAATCCTCCTGATCGAGTATAACAAAGTCCCCTCATCGAGTATAACAAAGGCCCTTCATCGAGTATAACCAAGGCCCCTGATCGAGAATAACAAAGTCCTCTGATCGAATATAACAAAGTCCCCTTATCGAGCATAACAAAGCCCCCCTCATCGAATAATACAAAGTCCCCTGATCAAGTATAACACATCCCCTGATCGAGTATAACACATCCCCTCATCGAGTATAGCATATCCCCTGGTCGAGTATAACAAAGCTCCTCTGATCGATTCTTACAAAGTCCCCTGATCAAGTATAACAAAGTCCCCTGGTCGAGTATAACAAAATCCCTTGATCGACTATAACAAAGCTCACTGATCGAGTAAAACAAATTCCCCCGATCGAGTATAACAAATTTCCCTGATCGAGTATAAAAAATTCCCCTGATCGAGTATAACAAAGTCCCATGGTCGAGTATAACAAAGTCACCCGATCGAGTATAACAAAGCCTTCTGATCGAGTATACCAAAGGCCATTGATCGAGTATAACACATCCCCTGATCGAGTATAACATATCTTCTGATCGTGTATAACAAAGTTCCCTGGTCGAGTATAGTAATGTCCCCTGATCGAGTATAACAAAGCCCCCTGATCGAGTATAACAAAGTCCCCTGGTCGAGTAAAACAAAGTCTCCTGGTCTAGTATAACAAAGACCCCTGGTCGAGTATAACCAAGGCCCCTGATCGAGAATAACAAAGTCCCCTTATCGAGCATAACAAAGGCCCCTGGTCGAGCATAATTAAGACCCCAGGTCGAGTATAACAAAGTCACCTGATCGAGTATAACAAAGTTCCCCTGGTTGAGTATAACAATGCCCCCTGATCGAGTATAACAAAGTCCCCTGATCGTGTATAACAAATTCCCCTTATCGAGCATAACAAAGGCCCCTGGTCGAGTATAACAAAGCTCCCATGATAGAATCTTACAAAGTCCCCTGATCAAGTATAAGAAAGTCCCCTGATCGAGTATAACAAAGTCCCCTTCTCGAGGAAAACAAATCACCCTGATCGAGTATAACAAAGTCCCCTCATCGAGTATAACAAAGGCCCTTCATCGAGTATAACCAAGGCCCCTTACCGAGAATAACAAAGTCCTCTGATCGAATATAACAAAGTCCCTTATCGAGCATAACAAAGCCCCCCTCATCGAATAATACAAAGTCCCCTGATCAAGTATAGCACATCCCTTGATCGAGTATAACATATCCCCAGATCGTGTATAACAATATCCCCTGATCGAGTATAACAAAGGCCCCTCATCGTGTATAACAAAGTCCAATTATCGAGCATAAAAAAGGCCCCTGGTCGAGTATAACAAAGCCCCCCTGATCGAATATTGCAAAGTCCCCTGATCAGGTATAACAAAGTCCCCTGATTGAGTATATCAAAGTCCCCTGGTCGAGGAAAACAAAGCCCCCTCATCGAGTATAACAAAGTCCCCTCATCGAGTATAACTTTGTCTCCTTGTTGACCATAACAAAGGCCCCTGGTCGAGTATAACAAAGTCCCCTAATCGAATATAATAAAGCCCCCTGGTCGAGTTTAACAAAGGCCACTGGTCGAACATAACAAAGCACCCTGGTCGAGTATAACAAAGCCCGCTGATCGAGTATAACAAAGTCCCCTGATCGAGTATATCAAGCCCCTCTGGTCGAGTATAATAAAGGCAATGATCGAGTATAACAAAGTCTCATGATCGAGTATAAGAAATTACCCCGGTTCGAGTATAACAAAAGCCCCTGATATAATATAACAAAGGCCCCTCATCGAGTATACCAAAGTACCCTTATCGAGCATAACAAAGGCCCCTGGTCGACTATAACAGAGCTCCCCTGATCGAATCTTACAAAGTCCCCTGATCATGTATAACAAAGTCCCCTTCTCGAGGAAAACAAATCCCCCTGATCGAGTATAACAAAGTCCCCTCATCGAGTATAACAAAGGCCCTTCATCGAGTATAACCAAGGCCCCTGATCGAGAATAACAAAGTCCTCTGATCGAAAATACAAAGTCCCCTTATCGAGCATAACAAAACCCCCCTCATCGAATATTACAAAGTCCCCTGATCAAGTATAACACATCCCCTGATCCAGTATAACACATCCCCTGATCGAGTATAACATATCCCCTGGTCGAGTATAACAAAGCTCCTCTGATCGAATCTTACAAAGTCCCCTAATCAAGTATAACAAAGTTTCCTGGTCTAGTATAACAAAGTCCCTTGATCGACTATAACAAAGCTCACTGATCGAGTAAAACAAATTCCCCCGATCGAGTATAACAAATTTCCCTGATCGAGTATAAAAAATTCCCCTGATCGAGTATAACAAAGTACCATGGTCGAGTATAACAAAGTCACCCGATCGAGTATAACAAAGCCTTCTGATCGAGTAAAACAAAGGCCATTGATCGAGTATAACACATCCCCTGATCGAGTATAACATATCTTCTGATCGTGTATAACAAAGTTCCCTGGTCGAGTATAGTAATGTCCCCTGATCGAGTATAACAAAGCCCCCTGATCGAGTATAACAAAGTCCTCTGGTCGAGTAAAACAAAGTCCCATGATCGAGTATAACAAACTCCTCTGATCGAGTATAACAAAGTTCCCTGATCGAGTACAACAAAGGCCCCTGATCGAGTATAACAAAGTCCCCTAGTCGAGCATAAAAAAGACCAGTGGTCGAGTATAACAAAACCACCTCATCGAGTATAACAATGTCCCCTGGATTGAGAATAACAAAGCCCCCTAATCGAGTATAACAAAGTCCCCTCATCGAGTATAACAAATTCCCCTGATCGAGTATAATAAAGGCCCCCGGTTGAGTATAACAAAGCGTCCTGACTGAGTATAACAAAGTCCCCTGATCGAGTATAACACATCCCCTGATCGAGTATATCATATCCCCTGATCGTGTATAACAAAGTTCCCGGGTCGAGTATAGTAATGTCCCCTGATCGAGTATAACAAAGGCCCCTCATCGAGTATAACAAAGTCCCATATCGAGCATAACAAATTCCCCTGATCGAGTATAACAAAGGCCCCCGGTTGAGTATAACAAAGCCTCCTGACTGAGTATAACAAAGTCCCCTGATCGAGTATAACACATCCCCTGGTCGAGTATAACAAAGCCCCCCTCATCGAACATTACAAAGTCCCCTGATCAAGTATAACAAAGTCCCTCATCAAGTATAGCAAAGTCTCCTGGTAGAGGAAAACAAAGCCCCCTGATCAAGTATAACAAAGTCCCCTCATCGAGTATAACAAAGTCCCCTGGTTGACCATAACAAAGGCCCCTGGTCTAATATATGAAAGTCCCCTAATCGAATATAACAAAGCCCCCTGATCGAGTATAACAAAGGCCACTGGTCGAACATAACAAATCATCCTGGTCGAGTATAAAAGAGCCCCTCATTGAGTATAAGAAAGTCTCCTGATCAAGTATATCACACCCCCCTGGTCGAGTATAATAATGGCCCTGATCGAGTATAACAAAGTTCCCGGGTCGAGTATAGTAATGTCCCCTGATCTAGTATAACAAAGGCCCCACATCGAGTATAACAAAGTCCCCTTATCGACTTTAACAAATTCCCCTGGTTCGAGTATAACAAAAGCATAACAAAGGCCCCTGATCGAGTATAACAAAGTCCCCTGATTGAGCATAACAAAGGCCCCTGTTCGAGTATAACAAAGCCCCTTGATCGAGTATATCAAAGTCCCCTCATCGAGTATAACAAAGGCCCCTAATCGAGTATAGTAATGTCTCCTGATCGAGTATAACAAAGTCCCCTGATCGAGTATAACAAAGTGCACTGGTCGAGTATAACAAAGTCCCCTAATCGAGTATAACAAAGTCCTTCTTATCGAGTATAACAAAGTCCCCTGATCGAGTATAACAAAGGCCCTTGATCGTGTATAATAAAGGCCCCTGATCGAGTATAACAAAAACCCTGATCGAATATAAAAAAGTCTCTTGATCGCGTAAAACAAAATCCCCTGGTCGAGTATAACAAAGTCCCCTGGTCGAGTATAACAAAGTCCCCTGATCAAGTATAACAAAGTCCTCAGATCGAGTATAAAAAAGTCCCATGGTCTAGTATAACAAAGTCACCTGATCGAGTATAACAAAGCCTCCTGATCGAGTTTAACAAAGACCCTTGATCGAGTATAACACATCCCCTGATCGAGTATGACATATCCCCTGATCGTGTATAGCAAAGTTCCCTGGTCAAGTATAGTTATGTCCCCTGATCGAGTATAACAAAGCCCCCTGATCGAGTATAACAAAGTCCTCTGGTCGAGTAAAGTCCCTGATGGGCTTTTATACTAATCAGCCTTTGCTCACTGACTTTGTTATTCTCGATCAGGGGCCTTGGTTATACTCGACCAGGGGTCTTTGTTATACTAGACCAGGGGACTTTGTTTTACGTGATCAGGGGCCTTGGTTATACTCGACCAGGGGACTTTGTTATACTCGACCAGGGGACTTTGTTATACTCGATGAGGGGTATTTGTTATACTCAACTAGGGGACTTTGTTATACTCGATAACAGGACTTTGTTATACTTGATCAGGGGAGTTTGTTATACTCGATCAGGGGATGATCGTGTATAACAAAGTTTCCTGGTCGAGTATAGCAATGTCCCTTGATCGAGTATAACAAAGGCACCTGATCGATAATAACAAAGTCCCCTCATCGAGTATAACAAAGCCCCCCTGATCGAATATTACAAAGTCCCCTGATCAAGTATAACAAAGTCCCCTGATCGAGGAAAACAAAGCCCCCAGATCGAATATAACAAAGTCCCTTGATCGAGTATATCAAAGGCCCCTGATCGAGTATAACAAAGTCGCGTGATCGAGCACAACAAAGACCCCTGGTCGCGTATAACAAAACCACCTCATCGAGTATAACAAAGTCACCTCATCGAATATAACAAAGTCCCCTGGTCGCGTATAACAAAGTCCCCTGGTCGAATATAACACAGTCCCCTGGTCGAGTATAACCAAGGCCCCTGATCGAGAATAACAAAGTCCCCTGATCGAATATGACAAAGTCCTGGGATCCAGTATAACAAAGTTCCCTGGTCGTGTATAACAAAGCCTCCTAATCGAGAATAACAAAGTCCTGTGATCGAGCATATCACATCCCCTGATCGAGTATTACATATCCCCTAATCGTGTACAACAAAGTTCCCTGGTCGAGTATACTAAAATCCCCTGATCGAGTATAACAAAGGCCCCTGATCGAGTATAACAAACTCCCCTGGTCGAGTAAAACAAAGTCCCCTGGTCGAGTATAACCAAGGCCCCTGATCGAGAATAACAAAGTCCCCTTATCGAGCATAACAAAGGCCCCTTTTCGAGTATAACAAAGCCACCTAATCGGGTATAACAAAGTTCCCCTGGTTGAGTATAACAAAGCCCCCTTGATCGAGTATAACAAAGTCCCCTGATCGTGTATAACAAAGTCCCCTAATCGAGTATAACAAAGGCCCCCGGTTGAGTAGAAGAAAGCCTCCTAATCGAGTATAACAAAGTCCCCTGGTCGAGTATAACAAAGTCCCCTGGTCGAGTATAACAAAGTCCCCTGGTCGAATATAACAAATTCCTTTTATCGAGTATAACAAAGTCCCCCGGATGAGTATAACAATGGCCCATGATTGAGTATAACAAAGTCCCCTGATCGATTATGACAAAGGCCCTTGATCGAATATTACAAATTCCCAGGATGGAGTATAACAAAGTCCCCTGGTCGAGTATAACAAAGTCCCCTGGTCGAGTATAACAAAGTCCAATTGTCGGGTATAACCAAGGCCCCTTATCGAGAATAACAAAGTCCTCTCATCGAATATAACAAAGTCCCCTTAACGAGCATAACAAAGGCCCCCCTGATCGAATAATACAAAGTCCCTTGATCAAGTATAACACATCCCCTTATCGAGTATAACAAAGATCCCTGGTCGAGTATAACAAAGGCCACTGATCGAGTATAACAAAGTC
>NW_024741752.1:0-39253 GCF_018991925.1 Homarus americanus | reverse complement strand
AACACCTGGCGAGTGGAGGGTGTGTGGCGACTACAGAGCCCTGAATCTCGTCACCAAACCTGACAGGTACCCTATTCCGCATGTCCAGGACTTTCACCACAAACTTCATGGCAAGACTATCTTCTCGAAGATCGACTTGGAGCGTGCTTTCCACCAGATCCCAGTAGCACCGGCAGATACCCAGAAGACAGCCATCACCACTCCATTCGGACTCTTCGAGTACACTTTCATGAGTTTTGGCTTACGCAATGCAGCACAGACTTTCCAGAGGTTCATGGACCATATGCTTCGCGACCTCGATTTTGTCACCGTCTACATTGACGACATCCTCGTCGCATCTTCGACGCCTGCCGAGCACCGCCACCACCTACAACTCCTTCTCTAACGCCTGCAGAACAACAACATGAAAGTTCATCCTGCTAAGTGCGTCTTTGGAACCTCGGCCATCGATTTCCTCGGTCACAGAGTCTCGTCCAGTGGCATACAACCCTACCACAGAAGATAACCGCGATTAGGGAGTTCCCCAAACCTGAAACGGCGAAGAAACTCCGAGAATTCCTGGGTTTAGTCAACTACTACCACCGCTTCATTGACAAAGCTGCCACCGTCCTAGCCCCCTACACGACCTTCTCAAGGGACGCCCAAAGAAGTCTCACAAGTCTCTCATGTGGACTCAAGAGGCTACTACGGCATTCACCACTATCAAACAGCACATTACATGCCTCACCCTCCTGGCCCACCCCGCACCTAACGCCCGGACCACTCTCACAACAGACGCTTCTTCTATTGCAGTGGGCACCGTCTTACAGCAGGAGATCAACGGAATTTTCATGCCCGTTGCTTTCTTCTCACAACGGCTTCAACCACCACACCTCAAGTACAGCGCTTTTGATCGAGAACTCCTGGCCATATACTTGGCTGTCAGACATTTCCAGTACTTCCTCGAGGCCCGTCAGTTCACCATCTTCACTGATCACAAGCCCCTCGTCCACGCCTTCGCTTCAGCTTCCCAATCACATACACCTCGTGTCCTGCGCCACTTGGCTTACATCTCGGAGTTCTCCAGCGACGTCCAACACATTAAAGGCAGCCACAACGAGATCGCCGACGCCCTCTCTCGTTGTATATCCACCATTCTTCCCTCATCTCCACCCATTGATTATGGGCAGCTAGCCGCGGCTCAAGAGAAAGACGAAGACCTGGCAGCATACAAGACATCCCCCTCAGGCCTCATACTCCAAGAACTCCCTGTTCCTGGCACAAAGATTAAATTGTGGTGCGACGTATCCTGTGGACAGCCTAGACCATTCGTGCCTCACGTCCACCGCCGCGCTGTTTTCGACCGCATCCATGGTCTCAGCCACCCGGGTGTGCGGGCCTCCCAGCGCCTCCTCACGCAACGTGTCGTCTGGCCCGGCATCAAGTCTGATACTAAGAAATGGGCTGCCCAGTGCCTGGCCTGCCAGTCCTCCAAAATACATCGTCACATACGGGCCCCCTTACAAGCCTTTCCTATTCCCAAAGGACGTTTTCAAGTAGTACACCTCGACATCGTGGGACCTCTACCATCATCCTACGGTAGCACCTACATCTTCACCTGCATCGACCGTTTCACAAGGTGGACAGAAGCAATTCCCATGCCCAACGCTACAGCAGAGACTACTGTCCACGCCTTCATGTCTGGTTGGGTTTCCCGTTTTGGCCCCCCTGCAACCGTAATCACTGACCGAGGAGTACAGTTTGAGTCACAACTCTGGCAGCACCTCCTACAGTTCCTCGGCACGTCTAGACAACGCACTACAGCATACCACCCTCAAGCCAACGGCATGGGAGAACGTTTTCACCGGCAGCTGAAGGACGCACTCAAGGCACAGCACGACCCTTACAGCTGGACTGATGCGCTTCCCTTAGTGCTCCTCGGCATCCGTGCGTCACACAAGGAGGATATGGACTGTAGCCCAGCAGATCTGACACTAGGCGAGCCCCTTCGGCTACCCAGGGATTTCTCACTCCCTCCTGATCCCAACCAAACCACTCCAGCCGTTCGTCACGACTTACTCCAAAAGCTACGACAAGCAGTTTCTGCATTCAGAGCTACTGCTCCACGCCAGCCTACTCGGCGCCCTGAACACATCCCTCCTGCACTACTTACAGCCGAGTATGTTTTCGTCAGGCATGATGCTCACCGCAACCCATTACAACGCCCCTACGATGGACCCTTCCAGGTGGTTACCCGTTCGGCAAAGTTCCTGACAATTATCCGGAATGGCAGACATGACACCGTCAGCATAGACCGAGTCAAACCGGCCGCCTTACCCGTCGGGCCCCCAGCCCAGCAGCACCATCATCAAACTACGCCTGCACCAGTCCACCTGCAGTTACCACCGGCAGCAACACCACGCCCACGACATTTCTGGGCACCCTCTTCACCCTCATGTACAACCTGCTCCTGTCATAGAACCTGCACCTGTAATAAACCTCCCTTCTATCATAGAACCTGCTCCTGTCATAGACCCTCCTCCTGTCATAGAACCTGAACCTGTAATAGATCTCCCTTCTATCATAGAACCTGCTCCTGCCATGGACCCTCCTCCTGATGCAGCCCCTGCAGCAGCAGGAGCACAACAACCATTGCTTGTACAACCTCCTCTAATCCCAAACCCTCTTTCTCCTCCTAATTCTCCCACAGGTTTTGTGTCACTGGATGGAGTTGTTACACGTAGCGGTCGAGTCGTACATACACCTGCCCGGTATGTGTTATGTGTGGGACACAACCCGGACAACATCCAGCCTCCCGCCGCGCCGGGAGGGGAGGGGGAGTATTGTAGTGGACGTCTCTACAAACTGCGTAGCTGCACACCACCTGCTACCGTCTTCCCTAGCAACCAAGCGTATCCGCATTCCAATGCCCGCCGTATCTTAGCAACGGAACTAGTCACCGGCTACTTCTCGGGTTTTCCCAACATGACTCATAGAGGACTGGCGGCCGCTGCTGGGTGTATATAAGCTCTGTCTCTCCATTGAGATTCATTCTGCCCATTTTCCTGAACAAGCAACATCTCCTCCAGCAAGCTCCTAGCTGTCCAGCATTCATTCAATCAGGAGGCCAGCAACAGGCAACATCTTCTCTAACGAAGCTCCTGCACATCTACCTCCTTCACCAAGCTACTCACCAAACGTCTCTATTGACCAGCTCCTCACCACACAGCACCTCCAGCACCAGACTGTCTATCATATAACTTTTATATTATACAAGAAAACCACATTAGAGTTTCCTTCCATCCTGAGTGCTTGACGACATTAATACTTCGATACCCTACATTATTATTATTATTATTATTATTATTATTATTAATTATTATTAATTATTATTATTATTATTAATTATTATTATTATTATTAATTATTATTATTATTATTAATTTTTATTATTACTATTATTATTATTATTATTATTATTATCATCATCATCATCATCATCATCGCCCCCCAGGCCCTAATGTGGGTCAGTGACCTGCGCTCGGGTGGGCTAATCCCCGTAAAAAAAAAAACTTACCTTGCCACCTTCAGTCACCACTTACCTCACCATCTCAGTCATCCCTTTTACCACCTCAGTTACTACTCACCTCACTACCTGTCACCACTTTCCTTGCCACCTTCAGTCACCACTCACCTAACCACCTCAATCACCACTCATTTCGTCTCTAATCTTCATATTCAGTATCTCACCACCAATATTTCATTGTACTGTACTTACTCCTGTCACCACCTAAGTTGTCATAAACACTGATTACCTGTTCTTCCTCGTTGTCATGATCAATGTTGGTGTTTACTTCCTCGTCACCTTGAACAGTATTTGCATCATTTCCATCGTCATGACCAGTGTTCACATCACCTCCTCCACTGTCACGAGGACTGATCATGTCACCTCCCTTACTGTCACTAGGACTGATAACATCACCTCCCTCACCATCACGAGGACTGATCACGTCACCTCCTTTAATGACAAAATCACTGGCTTCGTCATCAACAATAACTTTGGGGTCATCGGACGTGGTACCTCCTTCAGGGCGGTCTGGGAGAACCTCTAACTGGCCACTGCTGCCAATCTTGAGGGGTCGCCCTTGGTATCTTAACAGCTCCTGAACCTGCCATAGAGGGATGTGGATCGGAGGCAGAGTGGTGGTTGAAGGTGTGTGGCTGAAGAAGAAGATCACAACCAACAGCATGAACACAAACGCCTGCACCACCAGGAGTGAACACCAGAAGTAAGCTGATAGAGGAAAAAAGCTCTTACTTTAACATAATAAAAATGTAGGGGTCTCTCTCTCTCTCTCTCTCTCTCTCTCTCTCTCTCTCTCTCTCTCTCTCTCTCTCACACACACACTGTAGGGGATAATTCACTACAGTGTAACTTGATTTAACAATTTGGTGCTTGTACAAAACCAATAAATTATAATATTACCCAGAGTATACACATACCAATCTAATACTGTAATACATACTGTAATCTCTGTCACAGTAAGAGCTGGTGAAAATAAACTTGAGTACATATTATATATATATATATATATATATATATATATATATATATATATATATATATATATATATATACAGTGGTCCCTCAGTTAACGAACACAATTCGTTTCAGAAGGTTGTTCGTTAACCGAAATTTTCGTTAACCGAATCCATTGTTTCAATGGGATATTGGGTATTTGGTTCCAGCTCACAGAAAAGTGCATACAATGTAAAAAAAAAATTGCAGTAAAGTACACTTACTTTGAGGTGTGTATGTAGAAGGTTCCTGGTTGATGATGATGATGGGAATTAGAAGTGGGGGTGGAGGAGAAGGGAGAAGAGAAGGAAGTGGGGATGGAGGAGAAATCACCTTTCAGGGGACCCATGCTTGATGCAGTAATTTCACAAATAAAATTTTGAGTTCACTAGGTGTAATTCAAGATTATTTTCTTTAAATCAACACTGCACTGCACTATATATTATCAATATGTTACCTAAATCTGAGAATGACCAATAATTTTAATGTAAAATGCTAAAATATTCAAAACACCATCAAAATAGATGCTCACTCCACTATCAACAGAGCCCAACTGACACCTTGCGGCTGAGTCGAGCTGCTGATGGGCGCACAAAAAACTAGTTCCCTGTACTGCATATATTATCATTATGTTAAATAAATGTTAAAATGATTAATAATTTTAATATAAAAAATGCAAAAATATTGAAGAGCACAACTTTATTGATATTTACTCCACTGGAAACAAATGTAAACACAGAACAGATTACTGAATTGGCAGACTAGCCCATCAGCTGATCAGATGATGCTCACAACAAAACGTGATGCTCGTAAGGATTTCGTTAATCAAATTTTTGTTTGTTAACCGAATTGAAGATTCTTATGAAAGGTAATTTGTTAACTGAAATTTTGTTAACCGAACCGTTCTTTAACAGAGGGACCACTGTGTAAATATATATATATACTGTGTATATATATATATATATATATATATATATATATATATATATATATATATATATATATATATATATATATATATATATATATATATATTTCATGTAGATCCACAATGAAAACATGGATAAGATTAATCTTGATAAAATCACACGGGAAAAGGGAAACAACGGAGCACCTTAGCTTTCGTCTTTATTCAAGACATCTTCAGAAGCAACTGGATTACATGGACAGAGAGAGGCTTAAATATACAGGGTGACCTTAAAAACATGAGGTTAGGTCATAATGATGTCATCCACTAATCCCCACACCAACACCACACGTAGAGGAGCTTAAGAGAAGGGGGGTGACGTGACTAGTCAGGTCAGGTCAAAAATAAGGGACCCACTAAATAACTATCATACATCTAGATCAAAGGTTTTCAAAGCATTTTTAACCTTGGGCCACTGACAAACAAATTTATGTAACATATTATCAGTTTTGAACTGACCATCACTAAGGTTTATTGATTTTAATTCCTTAATCAAACTAGCTTCAACCAGAAGTCTTTCTGTGACACAAGATGGTTTAAATACTTCTAAGCTTTTTTCCCAAGCAATGGGATGATTATTATTCCTAACATGAACGAACAAGGCAACTCCCTAGCACTGCATTGTACATATAATATATTTTATAAAAAACGCCATTGTGAGGTTCCCTTCTCACCTCCATCCTTAGTGCGAGATTTCCTACATAGCCTACAAGTAAACGCTACAAGCATTCCACAGTTATTCTAGTGTGAGGTACTGTGACCGACATCCACAGAGAAACAGTGGGCACCACGGGCAAGACGTGTGTTACGATCCCACAGTCTTGCCGGCGGTACACAGGATGTCAAATCAACCAAACATAGCCCGTTAAAATACCTAAAAAAAGAGAAAGGGAAGAAAGATTGTCGACTAAAGGAGGAGAGTTAATATATATATATATATATATATATATATATATATATATATATATATATATATATATATATATATATATATATATATATATATATATATATATATATATATATATATATATACAGTATGTATATATAATGAGGAAATAGTTAAGGCATCTTACTTTTCATCTCTTGTGGTTTCAGTGATGTGATATCAGGAAATCACTTATTTAGTCGTTGTTTTTGCTTTAGCTGATTCGCTTCTTTTGATTCCCCAAGAAACTTTTCGAACCAGTTTTTACCAGAAAACTGGTTCAATATTCACCTGAAAGGAAGACAGAAAGAGGGTAGTAAAAATGTAGATAAATTGCTTCAAATGAGATGAGTGAGGCATCCACACAGCATGTGTCATCTCGCACACAATTTGTGTGGGAGATGATACAAGCTGTACCTAAGAACATGCCTGTTTTCAAGGACATACAATGCTTAACTAGGCTCTGTAATCTCCACTAGTGGCCTGTATGAATCATGCAGAATTAGTGCCACTAGTAACCTGCACCATTCACAAGTATCCTGTACCGTTCACAAGTATCCTGCACTGTCCACTAGTATCCTGCACTGTTCACTAGTATCCAGCATCGATCACTAATATCCTGCACTGTTTACTAGTATCATGCACCGTTCACTAGTATGTTGCACTATTCTCTAGTATCATACACCATTCACTAGTATGTTGAACCGTTCACTAGTATTGTAGTGGATCTCTCCCCTACAACTACATCCGCATTCCAATGTGACAGTATCCTAGCAACCAGCCAACTGCTCAGAGGGGGGTGGGGTCACCATCTGCTACGTCTACCCTAGCAACGGATTCAAGAAACCGGCTAGTTCCCACGGGTTTACTTCCGGCTGCTGTGTATATAAGCTCGCAGTCTCTCCATTGAAATTCATTCTTCTCTAAGTTCCTGAACGCGCAACACCTCCTCCAAGCAAGCTCCTCGCTGTCCAGCTCTCATTCAACCTGGAGGCCGGCAACATGCAACATCCCGTCTAACGAAGCTCCTGCACCTCTACCTCCTGAAACACGCTACTCACCGAACGTGTCTTCTGAGCAGCTACTCACCACACGGCATCTCCAGCACCAGACTGTCTTGTATATAATATATTTTTTATGAGAAAACCACCACTTAGAGTTTCCATCCATCCATCCTGAGTGATAGACAACATAATAACACGTAACCCTACAAATGGTGACCCCCGGAAAAACGCACTCACACAGGATGGAGGACGGACGGATCTCTCTACCGACTTTCAACCACAACGTCGAGGACTGGTTAGATCATGTGGAAGCAATCCTCATCAGCTCACAAGCTACTGACGAGCAAAAGTACGGTGCCCTGCTCTCCTCCTTACCCACGGAAGTCGCCACGCATGTATCATGGACTACTTCCAACCCTCCAGAGAACAACAAATTCGCCACCCTGCGGGACGCCTTAAAAACGCATTACCGACGGACCTGCCCCAGTCTCCTGCAGAACCTATCTTCTATCTCCCTTGGAAACTCAACTCCGGGACTTCTGTGGGAGGAGATGTGTAGGCTGAACTCCCGGCATGCAGACAGACTTCCCGAACCTATCCTGCGCCAGCTTCACGCACAAAAGCTCCCCACACAAGTACGTATCACCCTGTCCACAGTAGATTACTCGTCGACACCTGAACTTTACACAACCGCGGCAGATAGAATATTCAATGAATACACTGCTGTGTGCCATGCGGCCGCAAACCACTCAGTGGTCACATCTCCACTTAGCCCCGGTTTCGTCTACCTGATCAACGCTCCTCAGAGAAGTAGCATTCCACCAGACAAGCAAGACATTAGGGACCTGTTGCAAACTTTGAACCGCAGGATGGACACCATTGACAGCTCTGCTCCTCCATGCCTGCTTCTCCTGTTCCTGCCCCACGCACTGTGTCCTATCAACCCCAACACCCCTGTCCTGCCCCAGACCCCAGCACAATGTACCTACCTTCTGTTGGTACCATCAACGTTTTGGCACTAAAGCTAGACATTGTGAGGCTCCCTGCAACTACACGGCGAAGCAACAGCGACGGAGACTGGTAGGCGCCATAACCTCCGCCACTATCAAGCAGCACATCACACGCCTTACTTCTGATCTTGACCACTTCACTCCTGCTGCCCGTCACGACCTACTACAAACACTACATCAAGCGGTTTCTGCATTCAAGGCTACTGCCCTACGCCAGCCTTCCCACCGCCCTGAACACATTTATCCAACACCTCCTCCACCAGTCTACCCACCATTGCCACTTGGAACACCACCTCGCCCACAACATTTCTGCATACCCTCTTTTCATCCTCAGGTACCTACTGCTCCTGACAACCCCGCAGCCGGCCCTAATGACCCAGATACCCCACCTGGCCCCCCTCCACCTGCGGCGATAGAAGCACCACATCCCTCGCCAGTACAACCTTCTCCTATCCACAACCCTCCTTCTCCCTCTGCTTCTCCCACAGATCTCGTGCCTCCAGACAGAGTCGTCTCCGCAGCGGCCGACTGATCCACACCCCTGCCTGTTATGTCTCACATGTGAGATACAACCCTGCTGACAACAAGTCTCCTGCAGCGCCTGGAGGGGAGGGGGAGTATTGTAGTGGATCTCTCCCCTACAACTACATCCGCATTCCATTGCGACAGTATCCTAGCAACCAGCCAACTGCTCAGAGGGGGGGGGGTCACCAGCTGCTACGTCTTCCCTAGCAACGGAGTCAAGAAACCGGCGAGTTCCCACAGGGTTACTTCCGGCTGCTGTGTATATAAGCTCGCAATCTCTCCATTGAGATTCATTCTTCTCTAAGTTCCTGAACACGCGACACCTCCTCCAAGCAAGCTCCTTGCTGTCCAGCTCTCATTCAACCTGGAGGCCAGCAACATGCAACATCCCCTCTAACGAAGCTCCTGCACATCTACCTCCTAAAACATGCTACTCACCGAACGTGTCTTCTGAGCAGCTCCTCACCACACGGCATCTCCAGCACCAGACTGTCTTGTATATAATATATTTTATATAAGAAAGCCACCACTTAGGGCAAGGGTTCTTAACCTGGGGTCCATGGATGGGCTTCAGGGGGTCCGTGAAGGTCAGATAAAAATTTAACATTTATCTTCAAGCCAAACAACAACCTTCTCATTGAAATGAACTTTTGAGCGGAATTAAAGTTTTGTTTTGTTTAATTTGCACAAGATGATTGTATTTCATTTTTGTATGGAGTGGTCATTAATTTTTGCATAAAAAAGTGTGAAGCATATTTCTTTGTTAAGATTGTTTACTTTATTCATACTTTGTGTATGTCATACACTGTATGAGGCAATGAATTTTCAATAAAATAGAGTATATTCATTGCATGCAAAGTTGTGTTTTTGTGCTTATGTGCATTTTTCTAGGGAGGGGGGTCCATAGCTTTCACCAGATTCCCAAAGGGGTCCGTGACTCAAAAAAGGTTAAGAACCACTGACTTAAGAGTTTCCATCCATCCATCCTGAGTGCTAGACAACATAACAACACTTAACCGTACAGTATGTTGCACAATTCACTAGTATCCTGCACCGTTCACTATACAGTATGCTATTTCCACGCTAACCTTGCCCGTAAGCCACACCCTTGTCTTTAGTTACAAATAGTTGATTGTTTCATAGAAAATGTTCATGTAGCTGTCCATTTACTCAAACTAAAATTCAATGTGTTCACAATTAATAATCAGATCCATTATTCTCTAAAATAATGTTAAATATCTGGAATATCAAAATTCAAAAGGCATTAGCACTTCAGAAAGGATGTTAGAACATTTAAAATATTCACCCTAAAAGGTCCGTCAAAGATGAAATAAGCTTTTAAATGAAGTCTTCACATAATTTCTTTGTTTTTTTATGGTAGTACTGTAGGTAGTAAGCGGCTACCAAACAGGGAGGTACTACCGCCTGGGAAGATATTGGAAGCATAATGTGTTGTCTAATGGTAGACACTGCTGCCATATGGCATCACGAAAATTGTGACCAAGTCCCAGGTTGCTGATCTGACTTTCTGCCTCATCTCACTTGTTTCACTTACTATTGACAACACAACATACAGTACAGTACTGTAGTGGACGTCTCCCCTACAACTGCGTAGCCACATTCCAATGCCACAGTATCCTAGCAACCAGCCACCTGCTACGTCTTCCCTAGCAACCAAACGAGCGGCCCAGGGGGGGACGTCACCAGATGCCACAGTATCCTAGCAACCAGCCACCAGCTGCTACCGTGTCCTAGCAACGGGTCGAGAAACCGGCGATTTCCCACGGTTTACTTCCGGCGGCTGTGTATATAAGCTCTGTCTCTCCATTGAGATTCATTCTGCTCTCGGTTTCTGAACACGCAACACCTCCTCCAAGCAAGCTCCTCGCTGTCCCGCTCTCATTCAACCTGGAGGCCAGCAACAGGCAACATCTTCTCTAACGAAGCTCCTGCACATCTACCTCCTTCAACACGCTACTCACCGAACGTGTCTACTGAGCAGCTCCTCACCACACGGCATCTCCAGCACCAGACTGTCTTGTATATAATATATTTTATATAAGAAAGCCACCACTTAGGGCAAGGGTTCTTAACCTGGGGTCCATGGATGGGCTTCAGGGGGTCCGTGAAGGTCAGATAAAAATTTAACATTTATCTTCAAGCCAAACAACAACCTTCTCATTGAAATGAACTTTTGAGCGGAATTAAAGTTTTGTTTTGTTTAATTTGCACAAGATGATTGTATTTCATTTTTGTATGGAGTGGTCATTAATTTTTGCATAAAAAAGTGTGAAGCATATTTCTTTGTTAAGATTGTTTACTTTATTCATACTTTGTGTATGTCATACACTGTATGAGGCAATGAATTTTCAATAAAATAGAGTATATTCATTGCATGCAAAGTTGTGTTTTTGTGCTTATGTGCATTTTTCTAGGGAGGGGGGTCCATAGCTTTCACCAGATTCCCAAAGGGGTCCGTGACTCAAAAAAGGTTAAGAACCACTGACTTAAGAGTTTCCATCCATCCATCCTGAGTGCTAGACAACATAACAACACTTAACCGTACAGTATGTTGCACAATTCACTAGTATCCTGCACCGTTCACTATACAGTATGCTATTTCCACGCTAACCTTGCCCGTAAGCCACACCCTTGTCTTTAGTTACAAATAATTTGATTATTTCATAGAAAATATTCATGTAGCCTGTCCATTTTTACTCCAAGCTAAAATTCAATGTGTTCACAATTAATAATCAGATCCATTATTCTCTAAAATAATGTTAAATATCTGGAATATCAAAATTCAAAAGGCATTAGCACTTCAGAAAGGATGTTAGAACATTTAAAATATTCACCCTAAAAGGTCCGTCAAAGATGAAATAAGCTTTTAAATGAAGTCTTCACATAATTTCTTTGTTTTTTTATGGTAGTACTGTAGGTAGTAAGCGGCTACCAAACAGGGAGGTACTACCGCCTGGGAAGATATTGGAAGCATAATGTGTTGTCTAATGGTAGACACTGCTGCCATATGGCATCACGAAAATTGTGACCAAGTCCCAGGTTGCTGATCTGACTTTCTGCCTCATCTCACTTGTTTCACTTACTATTGACAACACAACATACAGTACAGTACTGTAGTGGACGTCTCCCCTACAACTGCGTAGCCACATTCCAATGCCACAGTATCCTAGCAACCAGCCACCTGCTACGTCTTCCCTAGCAACCAAACGAGCGGCCCAGGGGGGGACGTCACCAGATGCCACAGTATCCTAGCAACCAGCCACCAGCTGCTACCGTGTCCTAGCAACGGGTCGAGAAACCGGCGATTTCCCACGGTTTACTTCCGGCGGCTGTGTATATAAGCTCTGTCTCTCCATTGAGATTCATTCTGCTCTCGGTTTCTGAACACGCAACACCTCCTCCAAGCAAGCTCCTCGCTGTCCCGCTCTCATTCAACCTGGAGGCCAGCAACAGGCAACATCTTCTCTAACGAAGCTCCTGCACATCTACCTCCTTCAACACGCTACTCACCGAACGTGTCTACTGAGCAGCTCCTCACCACACGGCATCTCCAGCACCAGACTGTCTTTCATATAATATATTTTATATAAGAAAGCCACCACTTAGGGCAGGGGTTCTTAACCTGGGGTCCATGGATGGGCTTCAGGGGGTCCGTGAAGGTCAGATAAAAATTTAACATTTATCTTCAAGCCAAACAACAACAACCTTCTCATTGAAATGAACTTTTGAGCAGAATTAAAGTTTTGTTTTGTTTAATTTGCACAAGATGATTGTATTTCATTTTTGTATGGAGTGGTCATTAATTTTTGCATAAAAAAGTGTGAAGCATATTTCTTTGTTAACATTGTTTACTTTATTCATACTTTGTGTATGTCATACACTGTATGAGGCAATGAATTTTCAATAAAATAGAGTATATTCATTGCATGCAAAGTTGTGTTTATGTGCTTATGTGCATTTTTCTAGGGAGGGGGGTCCATAGCTTTCACCAGATTCCCAAAGGGGTCCGTGACTCAAAAAAGGTTAAGAACCACTGACTTAAGAGTTTCCATCCATCCATCCTGAGTGCTAGACAACATAACAACACTTAACCGTACAGTATGTTGCACAATTCACTAGTATCCTGCACCGTTCACTATACAGTATGCTATTTCCACGCTAACCTTGCCCGTAAGCCACACCCTTGTCTTTAGTTACAAATTGTTGATTGTTTCATAGAAAATGTTCATGTAGCTGTCCATTTACTCAAACTAAAATTCAATGTGTTCACAATTAATAATCAGATCCATTATTCTCTAAAATAATGTTAAATATCTGGAATATCAAAATTCAAAAGGCATTAGCACTTCAGAAAGGATGTTAGAACATTTAAAATATTCACCCTAAAAGGTCCGTCAAAGATGAAATAAGCTTTTAAATGAAGTCTTCACATAATTTCTTTGTTTTTTTATGGTAGTACTGTAGGTAGTAAGCGGCTACCAAACAGGGAGGTACTACCGCCTGGGAAGATATTGGAAGCATAATGTGTTGTCTAATGGTAGACACTGCTGCCATATGGCATCACGAAAATTGTGACCAAGTCCCAGGTTGCTGATCTGACTTTCTGCCTCATCTCACTTGTTTCACTTACTATTGACAACACAACATACAGTACAGTACTGTAGTGGACGTCTCCCCTACAACTGCGTAGCCACATTCCAATGCCACAGTATCCTAGCAACCAGCCACCTGCTACGTCTTCTACTGCAGCAAAGCATGAGAGGCCCAGGGACGTCTTGGGCTCTACAGTATCTAACAGCTTCCAGCCACCAGCTACTACCGTGTCTAACAGCAGGTCCGAAAACCAACATTTCCAGGTTGCTGGCAGCTGTGTATATAAGCTCTGTCTCTCAGAGGCCCAAGAGATTCATTGTTCTGCTCTCCAGGTTCTGGACACACCTTTTCCTCCAAGCAAGCTCCTCCTTTATCCATCATCATTCCTTCAGAGGCCAGCAACAGGCAACATCTCCTCTAACGAAGCTCCTGCACATCTACCCCCTTCAGCACGCTACTCACCGAACATGTCTACTGAGCAGCTCCTCACCACACGGCATTTCCAGCACCAGACTGTCTTTCATATAATTTATATTATATAAGAAAACCACCACCTAGAGTTTCCATCCATCCATCCTTAGTGCTAGACAACATAATATCACGTAACCCTACAAATGGTGACTCCCGGAGATTCGCACTCACACAGGATGGAGGAGAAACTGATCACGCTCCCAGTCTTCAAGCAGCATGGAAGACTGGCTTATCCACACAGAAGCAGCTCTGCTACTCTAAGCAGACACCAGCTCCTCTTCCTGCCCCAAGCACCACGTCCTACCGACCCCAGCATACCTGTCCTGCTTCAGACGCTGACCCCAGCCCAGCAGTACCCCCTGCCGCCCCTGAAGCGGCCTCTGTTCCTGAGTGCGGACCCACACACCCCTCTTTTCTCCCTCAGGTACTCCCTGCTAATGTCCTGCACCCTGCTGCTGTCGTGGACCCAGCTGCTGTCACGAGCCCTCATCCGCTTCTGCTGACGCAGCCCCTGCTCCTGACCCAGGCCCACACACCCCAGCAGGCGCATCTGACGACCCCAGCACACCCATCCTGCCTCAGACGCCGACCCCAGCCCAGCAGTAACCCCTGCCGCCCCTGACGCGGCCTCTGTTCCTGAGTGCGGACCCACACACTCCTCTTTTCTCCCTCAGGTACTCCCTGCTAATGTCCTGCACCCTACTGCTGTCGTGGACCCAGCTGCTGTCACGAGCCCTAATCCGCTTCTGCTGACGCAGCCCCTGCTCCTGACCCAGGCCCACACACCCCAGCAGGTGCATCTGATGACTCTGTACCTGTCATGAGGGAAGCACAACATTCATCGCCTCCACACACCCTTTTTCTCCCTCTCTCCTCCCATAGATAGTGCGTATTGACAGTTGTATCCAGGGACAGGCTCATCCACGCCATCGCCGTTGTCTCACATGAGGCATGCACCGCCCGTTCTGCCTCACATGTGCTAAGCAACTTTGCAGACAATAAGTCTCCTACACCGCCTGAAGGGAAGGGGGAGTATTGTAGTGGACGTCTCCCCTACAACTGCGTAGCCGCATTCCAATGCCACAGTATCCTAGCAACCAGCCACCTGCTACGTCTTCCCTTAGCCCAGCCACCTGCTACATCTTCCTAGCAACCCAGCCACCTGCTACACGACCCTAGCAACCAGCCACCTGCTACATCTTCCTAGCAACCAGCCACTCGTCTTCCCTAGCAACCAGCCACCTGCTCGTCTTCACAACAGCAAAGCACCTGCTTTCGTCTTCTAGCAACCAGCCACCTGCTACATCTTCCCTAGCAACCAAACGAGCGGCCCAGGGGGGGGGGGGCGTCACCAGATGCCACAGTATCCTAGCAACCAGCCACCAGCTGCTACCATATCCTAGCAATGGGTCGAGAAACCGGCGACTTCCCACGGTTTTCTTCTGGCGGCTGTGTATATAAGCTCTGTCTTTCCATTGAGATTCATTCTGCTCTCGGTTTCTGAACACGCAACACCTCCTCCAAGCAAGCTCCTCGCTGTCCCACTCTCATTCAACCTGGAGGCCAGCAACAGGCAACATCTTCTCTAACGAAGCTCCTGCACATCTACCTCCTTCAACACGCTACTCACCGAACGTGTCTACTGAGCAGCTCCTCACCACACGGCATCTCCAGCACCAGACTGTCTTTCATATAATTTATATTATATAAGAAAATCACCACCTAGAGTTTCCATCAATCCCATCCTGAGTGCTAGACAACATAATATCACGAAACCCTACAGTACTGTATATTGTTTCTCACTTTTGATCTTTTTTTGTATTTCTTTATTATTATTATTATTATTATTATTATTATTATTATTATTATTATTATTAATATTATTATTATTATTTAATTTTCATTTTTTTTTATTTTGAATTTAATTCACTATGAGTACCAGTAATAATAATAATAATAATAATAATAATAATAATAATAATAATAATAATAATAATAATTATTATTATTATTATTATTATTATTATTATTACTATTATTATTATTATTATTATTATTATTATTATTATTATTATTTTTATTTTCATTATTTTTATTGTTAATATTATTATATTTTCGCCTGCCCTCCCCCAGGCCCCGATGTGGGTCAGTGACTTGTGCCTGGGTGGGCTAATCCCCGTTAAAAAAAAATGATACCAAAACAAAATTTACGGGCTGAATATATCCCAAATCATTTATATAACTTATAAAACTGTGAGGGCAATTTTTTGGGGGGTGAGAGTTGTAAACTCTTGGAAGAATCTACCAGAAAGTGTAGTGACGGCACCGAGTGTGAGCTCTTTCAAGACCAAACTTGACCAATACTGGAGCGGGTTTAGGTACATTTAGGATCCGGTGCATGCCCAGTACTTGCCAACAGTGCGTAACAGAGATGTGACCAATCGCCCAAGCTGCTAACGAGCCAATCAGTGGTGAAGAGGATAAAAGTAAAAGATATAAATACGCGCAGTTTGGAAGGGGGGAACGCTCAGGGGGAACAGCCACTGGACTTCGCGGCCAGATCAACGACAGTCTGACATAAGTTGGACACTTTTTATTTTTTTTTATTTATTTATTTTTTTTTTAATGGGGATTAACCCACCCGGGCAGAGGTCACTGACCCACATCGGGGCCTGGGGGCAAAAATTTAATAATTATTCATAGTAAATAAAATAATAATGATAATATTAATAATAATAACACTGTAATAATAATAATAAAGAACTATAAAGAAATAAAAAATAAATCAATAGTGAGAAACGTGTAGTGGACGTCTCCCCTACAAACTGCGTATCGCATTCCAATGTGCCGCCTTCCCTAGCAACCAACCAGATGTTACCGTATCTTAGCACCGGAACCAGTCACCGGCGACTTTCTGGGTTTTCCCAACATGACTCATAGCGGCTGCTGCTGGGTATATAAGCTCCGTCTCTCCATTGAGATTCATTCTGACGATTCTTCTTGAACAAGCAACACCTCCTCCTCCGCCGCTGCCTGGCTGCCTTAGCTCCTCCTCGCCTGCCTGGCGGCCCTCGCTCCCGCCAGTGAGCATGGCGACCCACCAGCAGTCCTTCTACTGAGCAGCTCCCCACCACACGGCATCTCCAGCACCAGACTGTCTATCATATAACTTATATATTATACAAGAAAACCACATTAGAGTTTCCTTCCATCCTGAGTGCTAGACAACATTAATATCTCGATACCCCTACAATGGTGGCAGCGCTGGAGGAGGAGGTGTTGCTTGTTCAAGAAGAATGGTCAGAATGAATCTCAATGGAGAGACAGAGCTTATATACCCAGCAGCAGCCGCTATGAGTCATGTTGGGAAAACCCAGAAAGTCGCCGGTGACTGGTTCCGTTGCTAAGATACGGTAATATCTGGTTGGTTGCTAGGGAAGGCGGCACATTGGAATGCGATACGCAGTTTGTAGGGGAGACGTCCACTACAAACGTTATACTGTATGTATGTTGTGTTGTCAAGTAAGAGAAACAATTGAGACCCTGCAATTGTGTATAAATGAGGCAGAAAGACTGATCAGCAACCTGGGACTTGGCCACAATTTTCGTGATGCCATATAGCAGCAAAGTTCACTAGTATCCTGCACCGTTCACTAGTATCCTGCACTGTTTACTAGTATCATGCACCGTTCAATAGTATCATGCACCATTCACTAATATCCTGCACCATTCACTACTACCGTTCACTAGTATCCTGTACCATTTAATATTACCATTCACTAGTATCCTGCATCGCTCACTAGTACCATTCACTATTATCCTGCACCGTTCACTAGTATCATGCACTGTTCACTAGTATAGGGTTGCCATATCTGAACATTAAAAAAAGAGGACGTTCCAGACGACATCCCCCCCCGGCACACACTTTGGCGCTATGTAACCTTGAAGCAGCGTGACAATTAATTTTGCATATTTGCATAACATTAATATATATATATATATATATATATATATATATATATATATATATATATATATATATATATATATATATATATATATATATACCAGTATCGGTGTACTGTATTGCATTGTGTTTTTAATGTACGCTAATATACAACATTCATGGTAAAGAAATCTTAAAAATAATAAAAAAAATTACCTTTGCTTATGGCTGAATATCTTCATTCCCTTAGCTGCAGTCTTCTTCCCCCACTGTGTGTGCGACTTGATGTGCCCATGCACATCAAGATTATGGTTGAAAATTGCTAAAATGCCTTAAATGCAGGTCAAGAAAAACAAATGCTACAGTGTAAAAAAAAGCCATAAGAAAAAAAATGGTATACTTTCAACATTTCATTTATGGCTGTAATAGCACTAAATACAAAAACGAATTTAATAATGCGCGTGGCTGAAGAACAAGGAAAAGCAGTACATGACACTACATGCTAGCCCAAAAATTGCTAGCAGCTAAGTTGACAACACCGTACAGGCGTACACGTGACTTATCAGCTGACGAAAACTGAACGAGATCTGTACGGTTTCCACCTCCCCTCTCTCACAGTCTCTCTCTCTCGTCGTCACAGTTTCATGTTTTTTTTTCCGTGGAGAAAATGATGGAAGCTGAAATTCCGGACTTTTAAAGAATTTTAAAAATTACTTCCGGACGAAGATTTCGAGACCTAAATGGAGGACATGTCCGGGAAAATACGGTACGTATGGCAACCCTACACTAGTACCATTCACTAGTATCATGCACCATTTACCATTATCCTGCTTGTTCACTAGTATCCTGCACCGTTCGCTAGTACCATTCATTAGTATCTTGCACTGTTCACTAGTATCCTGCACCGTCTACTATTATCCTGCTTGCTCACTAGTATCCTGCACCGTTTGCTAGTACCGTTCATTTGGGTCTTGCACTGTTCATCAGCACCGTTCGCTAATACCCTGTACTGTTCACTGGTATCCTGTACCGCTCACTAGTATGTTGCACATATCACACCATTATAATACAAATTATTAATTAATATAAATTATTACTGCATTCCGATGGCGAATCCCAGATTTTGAAAGACTTTTATGTCAAATTTATATCCACTGGTAATTTAAAAATGATCTTAGCTGGCTTGCTTAAACATTAATATAAATATAACTTTCATAAACAGTGTTAAAACTAAAATGAGACTCTACTAGACATACTCCTCCATACCCAACTCCTAGGAACACGAGTTGCGTGCGAATCTTTGTGAATCGCTCTTGGAACTACTGTACACGAATTCAGGGAGAGCGGCACTCGCAGGTATTTGCGCACCTGTTCCGTCTTTTACCACTTGATCAGGTTTGATCTGGTTGACATAGCTGTTCTCCGCGACCCTAGTCACTGTTGGCCAGGACGCTGTCGTGGCTGTTTTACCTATTCCCGGCGACCACAGCATATGTTGGCGTGGATACTGGCGAGGGTAGATAGGAGTTTTTCCAGCGGACGTTTCCTCAAGGCTAGTTTAAGTAGGGTTAAAAATAGAGAGGTCCTTTCAGAATATTTTTGGAACAGAAATCTCTGGCAAGGACTTGAGGCATTTATTGTTTGTGTTCTGGGGTCTAAAACAAAACCAGGTGTGATATTTACTTCACATCATGTTCCTGTGGGGGACCGGTGGTATAAGCGGTACCGTTCTTGCCTCGCAAGCGAGATGTCACGGGTTCGATTCCCGGGCCGGTGGAAGTTGTTTGGACTTACTTCCTGGCCCCCATTAGTCCCTGTTCACCTAGCAGTAAAGTAGGTACCTGTCGAAAGTTGCGAATTCGTATTCAGGGATTTGTTGGAGCTTCCAATAACTTGATGACATAAACCACTGACTCTTCAGGCTTCTACGCCCTTGACTCTTCAGGTTTCTACGCCCTTAACTCATGAGACATAAAGGCAAGCATGAACTTAGCATGCTTCCCTGTTGGTCGCTGTAAACGCTTCTGCGCTTCACCTTGCACAAGGATGTAGGTGGGTGCCCAATAAAAAAAAAATCAAGTTCCTGTGTGTGTGTGTCAGTCAGTCATTTATAATAATATGCCTCTCTATTATGTGTATTATCTGTATGAATGTTTACAGTGTTTCAATATGACCTGGGACGTCCCCTGGTTTTTAAATTCACCCTCCATCTTTATCCTTCATCCTTTCAGTGTCCTCCAGTATGTATATCTGGCTCCCTTCAGTGTCCTCCAGTATGTATATCTGGCTCCCTTCAGTGTCCTCCAGTATGTATATCTGGCTCCCTTCAGTGTCCTTCAATATGTATATCTGGCTCCCTTCAGTGTCCTTCAGTATGTATATCTGGCTCCCTTCAGTGTCCTCCAGTATGTATATGTGCCTCCCTTCAGTGTCCTCCAGTATGTATATGTGCCTTCCTTCAGTGTCCTCCAGTATGTATATGTGCCTTCCTTCAGTGTCCTCCAGTATGTATATGTGCCTTCCTTCAGTGTCCTCCAGTATGTGTATGTGCCTTCCTTCAGTGTCCTCTAGTATGTGTATGTGCCTTCCTTCACTGTCCTGCAGTATGTATATGTGCCTTCCTTCAGTGTCCTCCAGTATGTATATATGCCTTCCTTCAGTGACCTCCAGTATGTGTATGTGCCTTCCTTCAGTGTCCTCCAGTATGTATATGTGCCTTCCTTCAGTGTCCTCCAGTATGTATATGTGCCTTCCTTCAGTGTACTCAGTATGTATGTGCCTTCCTTCAGTGTCCTGCAGTATGTATATGTGCCTTCCTTCAGTGTCCTCCAGTATGTATAATAATGCCTTCCTTCAGTGTCCTCTAGTATGTATATGTGCCTTCCTTCAGTGTCCTTCCAGTGTTATGTATATGTGCCTTCCTTCAGTGTGTCCTCCAGTATGTATGCCTTCCTTCAGTGTCCTCCAGTATGTATATGTGCCTTCCTTCAGTGTCCTCCAAGTATGTATATGTGCCTTCCTTCAGTGTCCTCCAGTATGTATATGTGCCTTCCTTCAGTGTCCTCCAGTATGTATATGTGCCTTCCTTCAGTGTCCTCCAGTATGTATATGTGCCTTCCTTCAGTGTCCTCAGTATGTATATGCCTTCCTTCAGTGTCCTCCAGTATGTGTATGTACCTTCCTTCAGTGTGTATCTATATGTGCCTTCCTTCAGTGTCCTCCAGTATGTATATGTGCCTTCCTTCAGTGTCCTCCAGTATGTATATGTGCCTTCCTTCAGTGTCCTCCAGTATGTATATGTGCCTTCCTTCAGTGTCCTCCATTAAAAACAAGAATCCTCAACAAATCTATCACGAAACATGCAAAAACAAGCTGCACATAATCACCTCATAACAGTTGTGAGTCAGAACAGGTGTCTTGGCGTGCACAAACACATGCTGCGACCTCAACTTGACAACACCAGATATACACCCCGACCCCTCCTAGTATACTGTAGGTGTCTTGTTTCTGTGTTTTCTCAACATCACGCTCTGTGTTATAATCATTCAACTGCACCGCACCTTGCCTGTTGATCCAAAGGTACGTCGAAGGGTAAGCCACTCGACCGGATCCCACAGCCAGTCATGCGAAAAACAATATGACGATACGGCATAGTCAGTAAAATAACACTTGTGCCTGTCATACGTGTTTACAGATGTTTGTATTAACCAGTTCATTGTGGTTTTTGTCGGTCCTTGCCGTCACAACACACCAGCCATCGACCTTAAAGTTCACCAGGATAATCAGATACCGATACTTCATTTACGAATTTAAGTATTCTTATAAATTTAGGTATACGTTAATGGCAGAGCTCCCTGTCCTATACACGCAGTTTTTCCAATAATCAAATATGTATTATAAGCCTCCACTGTTACCCGTGGAGCCATTTAAGTAGAAAGTAGTGGTGGTTTCTAAAATAACAAAAACAAAAAACATGGTGCATATATTAGACTCTATTTGCTATGTGGACAGTAACTATCTTTTGAGGCCTGCTTATGTTGCAAGAAATTTTATTCCTGGAGAAATGTTGTGAAATATTTTTGTCTTTGTACATTCGAAATTGCTTGGAATCTATTCGATATTTTCTACAACGTAATTTACAATCAACAGCCTAACCCAGGGGTGGGCAATTATTTTTGATGGAGGCCCACTTCATGAATGGTGGCACACTTCGCGGGCCACCCACTTAATGTAGATGCAAATGTATTATATTAACACAAAGTAAAGCCTTGTATTTGTAAATACAAATGCAGTGGCGGGCCACAAAAATAATTTGGCGGGCCAAATGTGGCCGGCGGGCCATACTTTGCCCACCCCTGGCCTAACCCCTTCACTACGGGAACACCACGTTTAATATTTTATTTGGCTAATGCCAGACGAATTTATTCATCTCAGAGGGATCCCGTACACAAGAGGCTAAGAAAAACTGGTATTTGATAACAGTGGACGATTAATAAAAGTCATTTAATGAAATTGCTTAAGTACTGCAGTTAACGGCGTTTGCTACGTTGATAACTTCTCTCTTATTAACTGCCCATTTTGTTATCACATAACACATTTTGATTAAGCTGTTGATTGAAAATAAAGGAGTGTAAAATATCGAATACATTCCAAGTAATGCTCGTATGTACAAAGCAGGACTTTTTTTAAATTGAAAGTGAAGGGGGGAGGGGATTGCCCCTCAGCCCACCCACTCACCTACCCGCCCCACCCAGTATGTATATGTGCCTTCCTTGCAGTCGAGGAAATCTTTTTATTACCCCAAATTACCTACCCGCCCTATTACACGTTCGCCGTCTGGGAAGTAATGACTGCAGCAGATCCGGTGAAAGTAAAGAAAAATCTGAAGCTATTTTGGTTTCTTCATTTTGGAAGTTATCACATAGGCAGGTTTGGATGTCTGCCTTGTGTCATCGTAGTAGGCCGTTCGGTGGCGCCTTTCCATTATTACTCATATGGGTGTGCCTGGCCTTTGTCCTTTGTTATCATGTGTTTGGGCATCACACATGTGGGGTAGGTCAACTGGTCGTGATAGGTCTATCGGTAGTGCCTCCCCAAAAGTTACTGATATGTACGTTATTCTGGCTTGGATAGAGTTGGTCTGAAAACTCACAACAGTACTGTACTCGCTCACTCACTCACTCCCTCACTCACTCACGAACACGACTATCTCCCTGCTACGTGCAATAAATGAATCACCACGATAAACATAATCTTGTGCAATGAACTTCTATACACCAGCACCAACCTTGTGCAATCAATTCACTCATTTGAACTCTGCGACCTTCCAACACCTGACAGAAGGTATCAACCAGCTTTCACCCGATGTTACAGAGGTGACTAAACGTTCATTTGTTTCGTATATCTAAAAGTAAGATCTCGCTTCACTGTGTGTCTCCCTGCTCCCCCCACTCTTGTTGTTGTACACGTGAATGTTGCACCATCACCATCACCATTGCCGCCGCCGCAGCCGTCGTCACCACCGCCGCAGCTGCCGTCGCCATCGCCACTGCCACCGCCACCAACACCAACACCCCGAATCAACATCATCAGTAAAAACATAATTGGCAGCAATAACACCAGCAATTACAACAACAATAATAACCGCAACAAAAATTACAACAGCAGCAGCAACAATAACAACAACCACTAAAGTAATAGCAACACTAACAACAACAATTACAACAGCAACACTAATAAAGCAGCAAATATAATATTACAGCAAGAGCAACAACAATAACAGAAATAACACCAACAATTAAAATAACAAAAGTAGCAGCAATAACAAGAACAATTACAAGATTACAACAACAGCAACAATAACAGAAATAACAACAATTAAAATAACAGCAACAGCAATAATAACAACAATTACAACACTACAACAACAGCAACAATAACAGAAATAACATCTGCAATTACAACAACAATAATAACATACAGCAACATCATCAATACCAGCAACAATTACAACAACAACAACAACAACAGCAGTAATAATAACAACAACAACTACAAAATTTCAATAACAGCAACAATAACACCAACAATTATAACAGCAATAAAAACAAAAACAAAAACAGCATCAGCACTAATAACTACACAGCTGACTCAGCAACAGCAATAACAACACATTACAGTGCGTAGTGGAAGTACTGTAGCCTAATAGTAATACAGCAGAAACAACAGTAACAATAACAACACAGCAGACACACCAGTAACAATAAAAACAGCAGACAGCAGCGCAGAAATTTATTACACATATAACACAACAAACACAACATTAACAATAATAACACAGTAGAAATAAGAGCAACCTCATCATAACAAATGAGGAAGGTATGGTGACTAAGCTGTGACACCTAGCCCTCGTTGGCACCAGCCACTACGTGATGTTGTCCTTCAGATTTAACTGTTACTTCGTTCATGACAAAACCAGGCCAAGGAGGAGGAGGAGATGAGGGGTATCCGCTGGCCTGACTCACTAAGGTATAAGAAAGCAGACACTACGCTGGATATCATAGCCAGTAAAGTAAACTACTTGATCGAGAAATATATACTCAAGACCAAACCCAGTGCCTCCTGGAATACAAGGAGACCGCTACACGTGAACCATGCTGCGGTCGACAAAGATAAGAAGAAAACCCGTATCTCCAAGACGTGGGTTAGAGCAAACGATAAGCAGGACAGGAGGATGTATGCAAGAGCCAGAAATCAAGCAAAGTCAGAGTATAGAAGGGTTGAAAAGGAGTTCCAGAGGCTGTTTGCAAGCGAGGTCAAGTCAAACCCAAAGGCGTTTTACCGCTACGCAAAGTCGAATTAAAAACGCGAGGAGTATCGGACCTGAGGGATGAAGATGGTAGTTACGCAGATTCTGACCAGGACAAAGAGGAGGCGTTGAACAGTTTTGCTTCCTCGGTGTTCACAAGAGAAGATGCGAATAATCTTCCTGCGATTGGGGACAGACGGTTCGACACAGTACTGACCCACATTGTGTTCACAGAAGAGGTTATAAGAAATAATTGTCTAAGCTAAAGGTTCATAGGAGTTCCGGCCCTGGCATGGTGCATCCCAGAGTGCTAAGAGAGTTGTGAAACGAGCTTGCTGAGCCTCTGAAGATCCTGTCCTGTAAATGCCTGGATGAGCAAAAGGTCCCCAGTGATTGGAAAATGGCTTATATGAGTCCTATCTTCAAGAAGGGCGATCGTCACTCCACGAATAATTATAGACCAGTGAGCCTGACCAGCATAGTATAAAAAGTATTTGAGAGCATTATCAGAGATGCCATGATGGAACATCTACTACGAAACAACCTTGTAAAGGATTTCCAACACGGCTTTATGCCGGGACACTCCTGCTTAACACAATTACAGGGTGGCAATATCGATAATATATACCTAGACATTGCCAAGGATTTCGACAGCTTACCCCACGAAATGCTGAAAATTAAACTGGAAGGGTACAGGATTCGGGGAAATGTCCTAGCGTGGATGGGAGGCTTTCTCTATGATCACAATCAGTGTGTGGTGATTAATGGCACGAAATCGTCAGTGTATTGGGTCCGCTGTTGTTTGTTTGTTTCATAAATGACATGCCAGAAGCTGTACATTCCTCGACACAATGTTTGCGGACGATGTCAAGTTATTTACGGAAATTAAGAACCAATCAGACTGTGAAGAGCTGCAGAAAGATCTCCATGAACTTCAAGAATGGTCGAAGAAATGTCTGCTAAGATTCAATGTCACGAAGTGCATGAGGATGCACCTGGGGCGTACCAACGGTAAGGAGGCGTATCATATGTCCCAACGGGATGAAGAAACCGCACTATTTGAGACTGAATGTCACATTCGACATGCGCACCGTAAAACGTCAACAAAGGCTGTGAGTGAGCTTTCCCTACAATTCCCAATTCTGATGAATTTAGTGAGACGACTACCTTCAGTCTGTTTAGAGAACTAAAGTGGAGCCCAGTTGTAAGCACAGTGTCGCTTGTGAAATTTATAGTTGTTGGACTTAGACAATATTTTAGATAAAATATCTGGACTTCCTGCCTGGACCCTCTGGTCGGTTATTTTCGTATCTGCGCATGCGCAGTGCGAAGAGCGTGACGTTGAATGACGTGGTAGTGACGTCGTTGCCTCTCCATCTCGCCTGTGACCGAACACAAGCATTGCACAATGCCTGGGGAGAGTGGTGGGCAGAAACCTATGAAGGCTTTGGCTAAAGTAGAAAAGATTGCCCTACTGAACAACTTAGAAGACGACCTGAGGCTTTCAAGTAGTGAATCAGAAGCAGACAATCCGCGGCCAACAACAATAGAAGTGATAGACAATTTTCAAGAAGTGATTAGTAAGAAAGAAAAGAAGAGGAGGCGAGAGGAGGCGAAGAAAAGTGAAGGAAGCGACAGTGATGAGATCATGAATGATAGGAAGAAAAGGACGACACAAACAGAAGGAAGCAGAAAGAATTCAACTGGGAATAAAACACAGCAGGTCTTGACTGAATCCAACACCCTTCAAGAGTCAGACCCCAGTGATTATGACAGTGACGGTAATGTTTCTATGGGAAACACTAGCCACAGTGGAAACAGCAATGCCATGGACCCTATCACCCTGCCCTCTGCCAAACAAACAAGTTAGCTGAATCTCCACTTTCCCAAGGACTCATTAAAATCTGTCGAGGATCGGTTTAATTGGATGATGAAGTACTGCAGACAGCATGGTCCCAACATTCAATTCCGACAAGGTAAGAACCGGAACTTTATCAAGTGTCAGACTCCTGAAGTCTATAAAACCCTTAGTACTGTTGGCTTTGACGGGGTTGTCCTAGTGGCCCCTCCAGCAGACGCTGATGAATGTTGCCACATCCTAGTGAAACGATTCCCCCTATACGCTGACATCGAAGATGCACGTGACTTTAATTCTAATATACTCAGTATACGTCGACATTACCGGGGACACACTCCACAAGCTGCTGTTATTGTCAAGTGGAAGGGAAGGGTATGTCCAACCACTGTGGAAGCCCATCCAATCCTTCCACCACTTTATGCAGAGCCCTATCATCCTGGGCCTGCATTTTGTGTTATCTGCTCTCATTGGGGTCACACCTTCACTGCCTGCTGCCGACGTGATCGTCCTAGATGTCGCTTCTGCTCACGTAACCACAACTCCGCCGCCTGTGCCCAGAAAATCAAAGACCACCTTAATAGGGGTGGTGTGGGCTATGTAGTTGAGCCCAGGTGCTGTAACTGTGGCGGCCGGCACAATGCTGACTCACGGCAGTGCCCCAGTCGCCCTTCTGTCCCAGGGGAGAGGCCTCCCCAAGGGCTGCGTCTACCACAACGCCCCCCTCAGTCTATCAGATATCTACCTGCCTGGTTTCCACCATTCCCTAACTCAACCACTACTGAGCCTCCTCCCCGTCTCTACTCTGATGCTATCAAGCCTCGTGTTCCCACCAGTTCCCCCCCACAACCCCGTCGCTACTCTGACGCAGTCAAGCCTTGTGCCGCCACCAGTGCCCCCCCACAACCCCATCTCTACCCTGACGCTGTCAAGCCTTGTGCTCCTACCACAGTGCCCCCCCCCACAAACCAGAGTTGCCAACTTAGCGACTTTGTAGCTAGATCTAGAGCTTTTTGTTTTTTTCTAGCGACATTTTAGAGCGATTTGCGACTTGTCGCAAATCTAGAGATATCCACAGAAATCTAGCGACTTTCTGGATACTTTTGGACTGTCCATGAAAACTCGGTTTTCCTAATTTCGAGCCATAATATAGAGCAACGGGGTTACAGGGACAATACATTTGAACGGGTTGAACTCATAAAACAACTTGGTCAACGCTTACCTGACAACATTCGTGTGCTGCAGTCTATTTCTTTTCTGAGTGCCGATGAATGCTTGAAGCCTATTAATTCAGATATACTTGGTTTGGCACACTTATTTACAGAAGATTCCAGCACCCATACCAAGATTGATTTCCAGTGGAAAAAACTGCATCACACAATCTGGACAGAAACATCTAACACCCTAAAATTGTGGTCAGAAGTGGCAAATTACAGAGATGCGACAGGTGAAAACCCTTACCATGATCTGGCTGAAATTGCACTCGCTGCCTTATCTCTTCCGCATTCAAACGCAGATGTAGAGCGCACATTTAGTAATATGAACTTTGAGAAATCAAAATTGCGCAACAAAATGAAACTATCGACATTAAAGGCAATTCTTACAATAAAGTATGGGTTAAAAAGACAGAACACCTGTTGTGCAAGTTATGAACTTCCTAGTGATATTTTAAGAAAGATAGGGACTGTGGAGGCATACAGTTACAAGATATCTGCACGAGAACCTGAACCAAGCACTTCACATGCTTCCAGCTCTACAGTTGTTCACACTGCCGACGACTACGAAGAGGACTGGGATGCAATTACTATTGAATAATAGGTAAGTGTGCACATTAAACTTTAAAAAAAATAATATTTTTATTTTTACATAATGCATTTTATTTATACTCCGTCCATTATAGTCGGCATTATGAAAATATTATTTGCATCAAATTACTGAAGGGGGGGAATAATAGCTAGCGACTTTCCATGGAAGATTTAGCGACATTTAGCTACTTTTAGGTACCAGCCTAGCGACATTTGAAAATCCGAGTTGGCAACCCCCTGCCCACAACCCCTCTCCAGTGACATGACACAGATCATGTCCCTCTTCCAAGAATTTACCAGTCATGTTGAGAAACTCTTCGTTACACTCTGTACCGCCATCTCCGACCTACACCGCCAACTCCTGCCCTTTGCTGCCACCCAGTCACTCCTCTCTTTTGGTTTGACACAAGCTGGTAGTGCCCCTGTGAGCCCCCCCTGCTCACAGGTTGTGTGTACTGCTGCCCCCGAGCCAAGCCCTGCCTCATCTTCACGTCACGTGGTGCCTCAACCTGTCTACCCACCGCAAGCCGCGCCCGCTCCTGTGTCTGTGCTGTCTCCACCAGGGCTACCTATTGGACCTGAGGACTCCACCCCCGGCTACCCATACTCCACCGACATGCCGGCACCTAAGGCTCATCCGTCCACGTCAGGGGTAATCAGTCTAATACACCACAATGGATAGCAACGCTACAGGACTGCAGGTACTCACCTGGAACATAAACGGCTTGCAAAGCAAGTTTGGTGCCCTCAAAACCTACGTCTACACTGAAGACGTCGACGTGCTGTGCCTCCAAGAAACGCGGTGTGCTGCTGGTACCTATGTGCTCAGTGGCTACACATGTGTTGAGAGCCCATCCACTCCTGTTCTCCGCATCGACGGACTACCACGAAGCCATGCACGTGGACTACGGATCTACGTCAAGAAGGATGTCCCCTACCAACCTCTCGACGTCCCCCTTGATGACGACACCACCGACGCACATGCCATCACAATCACACTAAAAGGTATGTCCCTCAATATTGTCAATGTCTATGTGCCTCCCTCCACCCCTACTGTACCTGTCCTACCACACCATATCACCTCCACCCCCACCCTCCTTGTGGGGGACCTCAATGCCCGTCACCCTAGTCTCGGCTCCCAGGGGCCCCACTCAAACTCCCGGGGTAACTCCTGGCTCTCCTACCTACAAACCACTGATGACCCTGTACGTCTTCTCTGCCCTCCGTCACCCACCCACATCTGGGGAGGGAAACTTGACTACATAGCTCTCTACTCTGACCCTCACCGCCCACACTCCACCCGCATCCTCCACTCCCCCCACAGTGACCATTTCCCTATCCACACTACCCTCCAGTATGTGAGAATACCCGCTCCACCCAAGGGCCCTAGGCTCAGCCTACCCCCTGCCAACATACCTGCCTTCATCACTTCCATTGCTGAATGGTTTCAGGGTTACACTGTCACCACCGCAGACCAACTCTACCTTGATCTGTCCAAACAATGCACTGACCTCCTCCGCCCTGTCCCAAAACACCGCCGCCCTAACCGCCAGCCCAGGAGTCAGTGGAACGTTAACCGTGACCCTCATGTTAAGTCTATCTGAGTATGGCACCGAATAGCAGTCGACCAGTGGAAGAAATCTCCCAGCTCCCCTGACTCTCTACGCTTCCTGATGCGCACAAATAAAGAGCTCCAATCTGCCATCACTCTCGCACGAGAGAAGCAGTGGTTTGATTTTGCTTCTTCTATTGACCAGTCTACATCTATAGGTGATATATGGCGCACCATTAACCGTGCCCGGGGCACCAACGCTAGACCCGCGCTCCACCCCAGACCAGCTGCCCGAGCTGAGGCGCTCTCCCAGACGTGGCAGGAGGCCGCCTCCATTGATGCGCTACCACCCGCTGTACGAGACCTCACCCTCGCACTGCAACCACAACGCCGACAGCGCATCTTCGAGTACCAAGACCTATTTGCAGACACTGACGTGCCTTTCACACAGTGTGAACTACTAAATGCTGTTAAGCGTGGTCGGTCCACCGCCCCAGGCGATGACGGCGTCACATATGATGTGTTAAATGCCCTTATTGCCACCCCTGGTAACCCCCTCCTCTGTCTATTTAACCTCTCTTTTGATACTGGTCAGCTGCCTCACTTATGGAAGACTGCCACCACCATCCCAGTCCCTAAACCAGGCAGACAAGATGAATATCGTCCAATATCCCTCATCTCCTGCTTCTCAAAGATGATGGAGCGCATGATACGCCACCGCCTCCACTGGAAAATTGAAGCCCACCTGCACCCTGACCTCTATGGTTTTCGCCCCGGAAAGAGTACTGCTCACTGCATCGCTCACTACATGGCAAACACCTCCGCCAAAACCTCCCTCTTCGTCGACTTCAAGGGTGCTTTTGATAAAGCCAACAGTGAAGTGATCCTTGAGGGCCTCACTCACATGGATGTGAAGGGCAAACTCCTCACGTGGATTGCTGACTACCTCTCCCATCGACAGGCCCGTGTCCGTTTTCAGGGCCACTACTCTAAGATCAGGGACCTTGATCTTGGCACGCCTCAGGGAGGTGTACTCAGCCCTACACTCTTCAATGTTCTCATGAACTCCATCTGCCGCCTCAACGACATCTTTGCTGAGAGCGCCCTAGACGGTCACATCATAAGCTACGCTGATGATATTCTCCTCCAAATTACTACAGTGCAACATGAACAACCTATACTCTCCACGTTCGCCCGGACCTGTCAAACACTCGGGCTAGTCATCTCACACACTAAAACCAAGTTCATCTCACGCTTCCGGCGTCAGACACCACTGATTCTGCAAGGACAAGACATCGATCAAGTACGCACCTACAGGTACCTTGGTCTACCTGTGCGAGCCACTACCAGAGCCACGACCTCCGCTGTCGCCGCCCACGTCATCTCCCAGTGCCGCCAACGAACGAGGCCCCTCCAGTCCCTCACTCACGGCCTCAAAGGAGCCTCTGTCAGGGTCCTACGTCTCATGTACATTGCCATCGTCAGAGCTGTCATAGATTATGCCTCTCCTGTCCTTGTAGTTGCCTCCCAGCGCGAGAAACAAAGCATAGAGAAAATCCAAAACAGAGCGATGAGACTCATCCTCGGCTGCCCTATGACCACCAGAATAGAAGTCATGCAGCGTGAACTGATCCTGCTTCCCGTCTGCGATCGAATTACTGCTCTCAATGCCATCCTTGGTGTTAAACTTCTTCGCAGTGAGCAACCGACTCCCCTGTCGCGCTCACTGAACTCACATCTTAACACCCTCCTGCGCCGGCCTGTCCCCATTACTTTCCCCCCTCCCTCTCAACTCTGGCCCGTCCACACTGCTGCTGACATCCTGCGTTATCACCTCTACACCCCCTCGACCTCTCTCCCTCCCGAGTACACTCATCCGCCTCTACCGCCGTGGACCTCCCCGTGTGTTGATGTTGTCGTCCACACCTTCCCTGGTCGTAAATCCACCCAACTGAGGTATATGCTCAAACTTAACTGCCTTGAGCAGATTAATGATGTCGCTTCCTCTCTAAAGACCTCCCACCCTCCTATCCTCGTCTACTGTGATGGGTCTGTTACCACGCTGGGCAGCGCTGGGGCAGCTGTGTGGATTCCTGAGCGCCAGGCCTGCAGGAAAATCAGGGTCCACGACTGGGCCTCCTCCACTGATGCTGAAAGCATAGCCATCCTCGCGGGCTCAAATTACCTTCCTCCCCCTCCTCCCTGCCGCCAACACACCCTAGCCGCCGTTGCCGGGCTAGAACAAACTGATGACATCCGTGTCAAGTTTCTTTGGATCCCGTCACATATAGGAATAACTGCCTGTGACACTGTTGATCGGCTTGCCAAAGAAGCTACACAAGAAGAAGATACTGAAGCCACTCTCGCCCTCTCCCTGAATCATCTCAAATCTCGCATACACGCCACACAACGAGAGGCATTCAACGAAAATTGGACACACCTGAAACAACGGGGTAGCGTCACACTATGCCACTATGACGCTGTAACCGGTGACGACAACCGCCACTACAAAGAATATCAATCCCTGACTCGATCTCAACAGCTTATATACATGAGACTGCGCCTAGGGTGCAGTTACCTATGGGAGTACATTGGCAACCCTGAGCCTCACCGCACTGTTTGTAAACTTTGTGGCCAACCCGACTCTCACCCTCTCTCACCACATCCTCACTTGCCCTATGACCTCCTCCTACAGGTCCCCAGCTGTTACCAACACCTCTTCCCTCCCAGACCAGATATCCCTCCTCCTAGTCACAGGCCTGGCATTTGACATTATTAGGGACCTGCCACTCTTTGCCATAAACAGATAAAATGTACCGGGAACTTTCCCCCCCCACACACTCATCATTCTCTCACTTTATGTAACTTGACAAAACCTATGACCAGGCTTTTATGCCTTAATGAATGAGTCACAAAGGCAAGTATGAACTTTGCTACTTCCTGATGGGTGCTAAACGCTTCTGCGCTTCACCTTGCACAGGATGTAAGGGGGTGCCCAATAAACTAGCCCCCTCGGGGGCAAATCTGAATCAAATCTGACCTTTCACACCTTGATATTTTATGGAGGTCTGGGTCTGAGAGGAGCACATGGGGGGTGGTCTGAGTAGCTCTGGGTGCCTTAAGTTGTATCTCTAATTATTCCGGAACTGGAAGTATTTATTATCAAGCAAGTGATTGATAGATTTGTAAACAAAGAGGGCACAGCAGTAAGTGTTACTATCTTCGAATTTTAAAAATTTCAATATAGCAAATTTTACGTTTGTGTGATCTGTTATTTTCAAGTAGGTCATTGTCCGTACAACTCTCTTTTGTGCAGTAACCAGAGATTGTGTTTTTGAAGAGCCAGAGGCCCCCCATAGTGTGTGACAGTGTATCAGGTGTTGGTAAACAAGATCATGATAGATTTCTTTCATTGCTGTGAGAGTGAGTGACTGTCGAGTGTGATACATGATACCGCACTGTTGATTGATTTTACTGTGTATGGCTTGTATGTGGTTTCGCCAGTTAAGTTTCTCATCAACAATAACTCCGAGGAATTTAGTATTTTTTTCGCGTTTGAGGACTATATTACCAAGGTACAGGGGGTTCAAGTCTGGAGGAAAGTTTTTTCTTCTGTGAAAGATCGTGTAGTGGGTTTCCTCAAGATTTAGGGTCAGTGTATTACGTATTACCAAGGTCCCGACTTTAGTTAATTCAGTGTTCATAGTTCTCATCAAGGAATGGAGGTCTGAGTTGCTAGCATAAAGATTACTATCGTCTGCAAAAAAGTTATGAGTGGGCTGGGGTGGACTATGTCGTTTATGTACAACAAAAACAGTACTGGACCGAGAATTGAACCTTGGGGGACGCCATACAAGATAGGCGAGGAGTCAGATTGGTGGTTATTATAACAGACATACTGCATCCTGTTGGACAGATATGAGGTAAACCAATTGTGGGACAGGCCCCTAACGCCGTAATGTTCAAACTTTGAAAGGAGGATGGTATGGTCGACAGTATAGGGAGGCTTTAGAGAGGTCCAACAATATACCCCGACTGTGAACTGACTGTCATCAAAGGAATTTAAGATGTCATTAGTAAATGATAGCAGAGCACTCTCAGTCGACCTTCTAGCTCTAAATCCAAACTGGGAGTCTGTAAAGATGTCATTGGCATTGCAGAAGGAATTTAGTCTATTACATGCTAGCTTTTCCAGTATCTTACTCAAGGCTGGGAGGACTGATATGGGGCGGTAGTTCTTGAAGAAACCTTTGTCCAAAGATTTTTTATATGCCGGGTGGACTTTAGCAATTTTCAGTTTATAAGGAAAGACACCACTAGTGAAGGAGGAGTTACAAATGTGGAGGAGAACAGGTAGCAATAAGTGGGCCACTTTTTTAATGATGCTCATTGGTATATTGTCTTCGCCTGCTGCTGCATCTTTGGACATTTTTATGATGGCCAGTAATTCATCTGCTGTGACAGGGGATAAGAATAGCTCCTTATGCTGTCTGTTTTGCAGGTAGGCTCTAAATTCCTCATGGTGACCAGGGATGCTCTCTGCTAGATTTTTCCCAACATTAATAAAATATTCATTGAAGTGGTTGGCAATGAGGGAGGGTTCCGTTATAACTGAATCGTTTATCATAAAAGCTGAGTGGGGGGCCGAAGGCTGAGTGTTCCTGTTCTGAATAGAATTTATGACATTCCAGGTTTTCTTACTATCGCCTGATGCTGACTGGAGCTTATTTGTATAATAGTTACGTCTAGCATTTCTAACTGCTTGAGTTACTCTGTTTCTGACACTTCGGTAAGCATCACCGAAAGTTATGGGTCTTTTTGCAAATTTCCTTTGGAGTTTGTGTTTTTCCTTTATCATTATCTTAATTTCGCTTGTGATATAGGGTTTGGAAATGGATACAGTTTTCACTGACTCAATCTTGAGCGGGAAGCATTTATCAAAGCAAGCATTGAAGATGCTAGAGAAGTTACAGCTGTTCACGTTAGGGTTGTTGGAGGCATAGACAAGATCCCAGTTAGCATTCATTAGGTTGTTTTCAAAAAGGAGCATGTTGTCGGCGCAGTAGTCTCTGTATTGAATTGAGACTCTACTAGACCTTTCAGGTCTTGTGGCTATTTTATACATGGCAAAAACTGGGAAGTGATCTGAGATATTGTTATAAATAATTCCACTTGCAAGGTTGTTAGGAGTGTTGCTAGTCCAGATATGATCTATCACAGTGGCAGAGGTGGCAGTTACTCTAGTGGGTTTGGTTATAGTGTTGAAGAAGAGTTTAGAATGACAGGTAGCAAGAAGGTCTAATATTGAGGTGTCGGTTTCTGATTTTAATAGATCAAGGTTGAAATCTCCTGTAATGTAGAAATGTTTCCTCTCTGAACTTATGATAGTGATAAGCTCCGAAAATATGTCAAGAAAATTCCTTACATTAGTGTGGGGTCTTCTGTAGATTACTCCTACTAGGATATTTCGTGTGTCGTTACGTAATTCAATGAAAACACTCTCCATGTACTCTCCTGAACCTTTAAATCATCTCTTGCAGAAGTGTTATACTTGATATCAACATATAGGGCGACACCACCACAGTGTCGTGACGTGTTGACGCAGTGTCTATTATAATTAGGAATGTTATACAAATGGTCAATATCGTTAGTGAGTTTGGTCTCACAGAATCCAAGTACATCAAATTTGTGGGCTATAGAAGATAAACACTGATCTAAAAAGGTATCTAGATGAAGGGGAATACTGCTGATATTTTGGCTAATCAAGGAGAAGGAATGAGGTAGTAGAAGACTAGAACTAAACTCGGGGGAGTCAGGAAAGTAATAGTTACAGTTTGGGTTGGTGTAACCCAGTGAGTTTTGTAGAAAGACATCAGGATCGATATGAGGGAGTATTGTGTCGACACCATGGGTAAATGGGGTGTAACACATACGATATAGCACATCTAAGGGAATGACACTAGCATCATCATTGTGGGAACATTGATATTGATTAAGGAACAGTAAAAACTCAGGGTCACTGAGGTGTGAAAAAGGAAGATCTAAGAACATTATAATAGTGGGGGGGTAACGTGCTCACAAGTGCTACAACCAACAGAATTAGGATGACCGGTACTGTTGAGGGTGATTCCCAGATGGAGTGGGAGGTGCTCCTGTCACTAGGGTTTGAGGGTTGCTGGTTTTCACCACAGAGGGAAGGCGTGTAGTACTTGAGTTGGCCGACAGGGGGGGGGGAAACTCCGCAAGTGATAGCGACGGTGGCTGGTTCCCCCTCGGTAGGGAGGGGGTTCTCGGGGGGTTTGGGGGGGTTGGTACTGCGGGTGGGTTAGTGGGCGGGTGTCCACTTGCCCAATCCCTCACAACAAGAGTTTTATGATTGAACGTTACGTGTTTCCCTTGTTTCTTGGCTTCTTTAAACTGGTCCATTTGCTGTAGGCGGGCTTTAGTCGTACCTGGGCAGAGATCCTCGTTGACGAAGATAGTAGTGCCTTTCAGTTTATTGCGTTGATAAAACACTTTTTCCCTGTCAGAGGGGGACGAAAATTTTGTTATGATGTCGCGGGGGCGGGAGGGGTTGGGTTTCCCGACGCGTTGAACACGGTTTAAAAAAATCATCCAGCAAGCGTGAAATTTTGCGTTAGGATGACTCCCAGTTCTCGTGGGTGTCTTCAGGGATACCGGCAACCCTGAGGTTGTTTCGCCGCCCCATGTCATCATACTCAAGGAAATATGAATCACTAAACAACATCTAGTGTTGAATACAATTATTACCGTTAGATAGAAGATTGATGATAGAATAATCAGAATTGAAAGGGAGACACGAGATTGCACTCTGCCACACTTCTCTATAATCTTTACCTTAGCGATGACGGGGGGCTCCATCAAGTCCTTATGCACACCTGTTGGATAATACTGCGTATATATCCCTTTGCTGAGAAGACGACGACGATGACAGTGACAGTTTAAGGTCACTGTGATCACGGCATGGCCAGCATTGCACTGTGTCGCCCTTCACTTGCCATACGTAGAGTTTTAGTATGCAACTTGCATATATCTGTGTCGACTAGGAGCGCCTCACCCGGCGGTAACACATACGTTTGTCATGCAAATTATGTGATTCTTGTCTGAGTGTATCTCTATGTATGTGTGCATGTATGCATGTATTATACATACATACATATATACAATATCATATATATGTGTGTGTGTGTGTGTGTGTGTGTGTGTGTGTGTGTGTGTTAGTAATAAGTGGAGGGTTGAGAGTGAAAATTTCATCAAGGGAGCAACTTAAGTCTGAGGGTGAGGGAGAGGAACACCCGGGCGGTAATGAGAACTTTCTACCACCTCACAATATTTTCTCTCAACTTCTTTTCAACCCAAACTTCAGCCTTTGACATCTCTCTCTGTCTTTAATTTATTTTTAACGGGAGAAAATGTGCGAGTCTTTGATGTCATCGTGAGTGCCTTGGTGCCTGGCGATACTTCTTTATTTATAAGATGTGAACTGTGAGTCAGCCAGACGACATTCTCGTGCCTTTTTTCTAAGTAAATATTAATTTATGAATTAATACTTCCTCTTCTACTTTCATCACCTCTCTCTCTCCTTATTTTTTTCTGAGATTCAAATGTTTCTCAGGCTAAATAGTGACTTACAACTAACTCTCTCTCTCTCTCTCTCTCTCTCTCTCTCTCTCTCTCTCTCTCTCTCTCTCTCTCTCTCTCTCTCTCTCCACCTGTCCAGAATGACAGGTTTATCTTCCCCACAGCATCGAAGACTCAAAAGTCTTCCGATAATAAGTTTGAAGTCTAAAGGTCCGGTCACTTAATACGGCAATCAAGTGTTGGTCAGAGACAGATAATTCACATCAGATGACAACAGATGAAGCACGAAGTACCAGACACCAGTCACCTCGTCTCTGTATTGAGCCGATTGAAGGCAAAGCGTGATGGTTAACTAACGACCCAATTAGGGCGGCCACTCCCTGTGACAGAGGATGAGTGGCAGGTGATAGTGGATGGAGACGGGGCTGATGGGAGAAGTGAAGGTTGGAGAGTGACAAGTGACGACTTCCTTCATCCTCAAATTTCTTCAGGTTGACTCTACTAAATCCTGTCCTCTTCCTCCTCCCCTTCTCATTCTCGTCCATTTTCCTCAGCGATGTTTTTATTCTTGTTCCAGTATTACCATCAATGATCCCGATAGAATTAGTAAGTGAGGTTGAGATACATCCTCTCACTCGCTTCCCCACTATCCCCACCCTTCTTACATCAACTCTCATAATCATATCATCAGGTAATGCTCACTTTGCAACTTTGTTCAGGGACTGTGAATGACATCCTCACCTCGTCTGACCAACAGTACCACCGAGCCCGAGCGCCAGGCCGTTGACACCCAACCTTAATGGGTCTCCTTGATCATCATTAAGAAGTAATCAAACCACTCCCCACAATTTTGATTGAGTGTGTGTGCTGTCCGTCTTCCCTTTCAACCCCTTTACTTCCGACGCGACCCAACCATGAGAACACTGAATTACCTCTCGATTACGGGAATTAGATCTCTTATCTAGGATGACTTAAGCCCTTAGGTGTGGTAATTTAACCTTTTAGAAATGCTGACTTAACCCTCCGGGGCAATCTAAATCCTCGGAGTGCGTCTCTCATTCCAAATTATGTACAACGTTCTCACTAATTACGTACAACGTTCTCACTAATTACGTACAACGTTCTCACCGCGTTACGATTTGTATACACAAAGCACCTCAGGTAGTTAGCTTAATGGCTGGTAGCTTAGCGAGGCGTCCACTACTGTACAGTAACGTCTTTTTTTACGGAATTCAGCAGTTTAGTTCAATTTTATTCAGTAAAATAACATACTAGTTTACACTGATTCAGCATATGTATAGACAATTTAGGAATACAATTCAGCATATATATATATATATATATATATATATATATATATATATATATATATATATATATATTATATATATATATATTATATATATATATATATATATATATTATATATACTATATATATATTATATATATATATATATATTATATATATATATATATATTATATATATATATATTATATATATATATATATTATATATACTATATATACACATATATATATATATATATATATATATATATATATATATATATAATGCAGGAATACAATTCAGCATGTATATAAATA
>NW_024741751.1:0-32510 GCF_018991925.1 Homarus americanus | reverse complement strand
GAGGTGTAACTAGAAGTGTGAGAAGCGAACTGGAGGCCGAGGTACCTGGGAGTGTCGGAGGTGTACCTGGGAGCAGGAGAAGTGTTCCCTGGAGGTCGGAGGTGTACCTGAGAGTAAGCCAGAGGTGTACCTCGGAGTGTCAGAGGTATCTGGGAGCACTGAGGTGTACCGGGGAGCAAGTCAGAGACGCCCTGGGAGTAAGTCAGAGGTATTCTGGGAGCAAGCCGGACGTGTACCAGAGTGTCGGGAGGTGTACCACGGAATGCCAGTGGGAGTACCTGGGGACTGTCAGAGGTGGGATTGTCAGAGCTGTACCTGGGAGTTGCAAGGTGTACCTGGGAGCAAGCCAGAGGTACCTGGAGTTGGGAGGTGTACCTAGGAGTGCTTAGAGGTGTACTCTGGGAGTGTCTGAGGTGTACCTGGGAGTGTCGAAGTTGTACCTGGTGGCTCTGGCGGGACCTGGGAGCAATGGAGGTACTTGGGAACAACAGAGGTGTACCTGGGAGTGTCAGAGGCGTACCTGGGAAATGTCAGGGGCATACCAGGGAGTGTCAGTGAAGCACATGGGAGACTCCAAAGGTACCTGGGAGCATCGGAGGTGTACCTGGGAATATCGGAGGTGTACCTGGAGTGTCAGAGGTGTACCTGGGAGTCTTCAGGAGGTGAAAACAGGAGTGAAGAGGAGTACCTGGGAGCAAGCCAGAGGTGTACCTGGGAGTACCAGAGGCTTTGGGAGACGGGAGGTGGCCTGGGAGGCCAGAGGTGTACCTGGGAGTATCAGAGGTGTACCTGGGAGGCTGTGAGGTACCTGGGAGTGTTGGGGTGTAACTGGAAAATGATGTGTGTAACTGATTGTTGGGGAGGTGTACCAGGAGTGCTGGGGTGAGTCCCCTCAGAGCCCCAAAGGTGTACCTGGGGAGCATGGGAGGTGCACCTGGGATCGGGAGGTGTACCCGGGGAATATCGGAGGTGTTCCTAGGAATATCAGAGGTGTATCTGGGAACATCAGGAGGTGTACTCTGGGAGTGTCAGAGGTGTATCTGGGAGGTCAGCGGATGCACCTGGGAGTGTCTGAGGTGTACCTGGGAGTGTCAGACGTGTGCCCAGGAGTGCCAGAGGTGCACTGGGAGTGCTGGGAGGCCCCTGGGAGCAGTTTCTCAGAGGTGTACCTGAAATTTTGAGGTGTACCTGGGAGTGTCAGAGATGTACCTGAGAGTGTCACAGGAGGCCTGGGATTGCCGAGGTGTATCTGGCAGCCAGAGGTACCTGGGAGGCCAGAGATGTACCTGGAGTGTCAGAGATGTACCTGGGAGCAAACAAGCAGGAGTACCTGGGAGCGGGAGGTACCTGAGTGTCAGAGATGGGCCTGGGAGCAAGTCACAGGAGTACCTGGGAGTCTCCAAAGGTACCTGGGAGCATCGAGGTGCAACCGAATATCGGAGGTATACCTGGGAATACTGGAGGTGTGTACCTGGGAGTGCCGAGGAGTACCTGGGAGTGTTGGAGGTGCCTGGGAGTGCTCACAGGAGTACCTGAGATTGTCAGAGGTGTACCTGGCAGTGTCAGGAGGTGTACCTGGGAGCAAGCCAGAGATGTACCTGGGAGTGTCACAGGAGTACTTGGGAGTCTCAAAGGTGTGCCTGGGAGCATCGGAGGTGTTCTTGGGAATATTGGAGGTGTACCTGGGAATATTTGGGAGGTGTACTCAGAGTGTCAGAGGTACCTGGGAGAGCTGGGTGGAGTACCTGGGAGTGTCAAAGGTGTACCTGAGAATGTCAGGAGGGGTACCTGGGAGGTCAGGAGGTGTACCTGGGAGTGTCGGACGTGCACCTGGGAGTGTCAGAGGTGTACCAGGAATGTCAGTGGTGTACTTGGGAGTGTCAGAGGCATACCTGGGGAGTGTCAGGAGGTGTACCTTGGAGTGTCAGAGGTGTACTTGGGAGGTAAGAAGTGTACCTGGGGAGTGTCGGAAGTGTACCTGGGAGGCGCTCGGAGGTGTACCAGGAGGCCAGAGGTGTACTGGGAGGTGAGAGGTGGTACCTGGGAGGCCAGAGATGGGCCTGGGAGGCCAGGAGGTGTACCTGGGAGTGCTGAGGTGTACCTGGGAGTGTTGGGAGGTGTACCTGGGAGTGTCAGCGGTGTATTGGGAGTAAGCCGGAGGTAATGGGAGCAAGTCGGAGGTACCTGGGAATTTCAGAGTTGTACCTGGGAGGTCAGATACCTGAGAGTGTCAAGCAGGAGTACCTGGGAGTGTCAGAGGTGTCTCTGGGAATGTGAGAGGTGTACCTAGGAGTTTCTGGAGTGTTTACCTGGGAGGCCGGGAGATGCACCTGGGAGTGTCGGAGGTGTAACCAGGAGTGTGAGAAGTGTAACTGGGAGTGTCGGAGGTACCTGGGAGTGCTCAGAGGTGTACCTGGAAGTGTCAGAGGTGTAATTGGGGAGTGTCGGAGGTGTACCTGTGAGTGTGAGGAGAAGTGTACCTGGGAGTGTCTGGGGTGTACCTGGGAGTGTCAGAGGTGTACTTGGGAGTGTGGGCAAGGTACCTGGGAGTGTCGGAGGTGTACCTGGGAACACTGGAGGTGTACCTGGGAGTGTCAGAGATGTACCTGAGAGTGTCACAGGAGGCCTGGGAGTGTGAGAGAGGTGTACTTGGGAGTGTGAGAGGTGCACTCTAGGAGCACGGAGAAGTTTACCTGGGAGTTTCGGAGTTGTACCTGTTAGTGTTTGAGGTGTAACTAGAAGTAAAAGAGAAGTTTAACTGGGAGTGTCAGAGGTACCTGGGAGTGTCGGAGGTACCTGGGAGTGTGGGAGAAGTGTTCCCTGGGAGTGGAGGTGTACCTGGGGAGGTCAGAGGTGTACCCTGAGTGTCAGGAGGTGTATCTGGGAGAGTGTCAGAGGTGCACCTGGGAGTGTCAGAGATGTACCTGGAGTGTCAGGAGGTGTATCTGGGAGTGTTTTGGACGTACCTGGGAGTGTCAGGGGAGGTGTGGGCCTCACGGAACGTCAGTGAGTACCTGGGAGTGTCAGGAGGTGTACTGGGAGGCCAGAGGTGTACCTGGGAGTGTGAGAAGGTACCTGGGATTGTCTGGGTGTACCTGGGAGTGCTCAGAGGTACCTGGGAGTGTCGGAGATGTACCTGGGAGTGTCAGAGGCGTACCCAGACGTTTGGAGGTGTACCTGGGAGCAAGAAGGTACCTGGGAGTCGGAGGGGTGTACCTGGGAGCAAGCCGAGGTACCTGGAGCATGTCAGAGGTGTGCCTGGGAGTGTCAGGAGGTGCACTTGGGAGTGTCAGAGGTGCAGCACCTTGAGTGTCTGAGGTGTACCTGGGAGTGTCTGAGTGCACCTGGCAGTTTCTGAAGCTTACCTGGCAGGTCTGGAGGTGTGCACCTGGTTGTGTCAGCGGTGTACCTGGGAGTGTCAGAAGCGGTGTACCTGGGAGTGTTAGGAGGTGCATCAGGAGCAGACAGAGGAGTACCCAGGGAGTATCAGAGGTGTACTCTAGGAGTGTGGAGAAGTGTACCTGGGAGTGTCTGGGGTGTACCTGGGGAGTGTCAGGGGTGTACCTGGGAGGTTGGGGGTGTACCAAGGAGTGTCAGTGGAGTAACATGGGAGTGTCAAAGGTGCACCTGGGAGTGTCAGAGGTGTACTGGGAGTGTCAGAGGTGTAATGGAAGTAACAGAGGTGTACTTGGGAGCAAGCCGGAGGTGTACCTGTGAGTGAGAAGTGTACCTGGGAGTGTCTGGGGTGTACCTGGGAGTGTCAGAGGTGTACTCCCAGAGTGTAAGAAGCGGCCCTGGGAGTGTCGGAGGTGGCACCTGGAATATCGGAGGTGTACCTGGAGTGTCAGAGATGCACCTGAGAGTGTCACAGGAGCACCTGGGAGTGTCAGAGGTGTACTTGGGAGTGTGAGAGGTGTACCCAGGGAGTATCGGAGGTTTACCCTGGGAGTTTCGGAGTTGTACCTGTTAGGTGTCGGAGGTGTAACTAGAAGTGGGAGAAGCTTAACTGGGAGTGTCAGGAGGTGTACCTGGGAGTGTCGGAGGTGTACCTGGGAGTGTGAGAAGGCCCTGGGAGTGTTGGAGGTGTACCTGAGAGCAAGTCAGAGGTGTACCTCGGAGCACAGAGGTGTATCTGGGAGGCCAGAGGTGTACCTGGGAGTGTCAGAGATGTACCTGGGAGGTTGGGGAGGTGTATTCTGGGAGTGTCGGACGTGTACCTGGGAGTGTCAGAGGTGTACCACGGAATGTGTCAGTGAGCACTCTGGGACTGTCAGAGGTTACCTGGGATTGTCAGGAGCTGCACCTGGAGTGTCAAAGGTGTACCTGGGAGGCCAGAGGTGTACCTGGGGAGCGTCAGAGGTGTACCTAGGAGTGTCAGGAGGTGTACCTGGGAGTGTCTGAGGTGTACCTGGGAGTGTCGAAGGTACCATGAGTGTCGGAGGCGGACCTGGGGAGTGTCGGAGGTGTACTTGGGAACAACAGAGGTGTACCTGGGAGTGGGTTGGGGGAGGCGTACCTGGGAAATGTCAGGATACCAGGGAGTGTCAGTGAAGTACATGGGAGACTCAAAGGTACCTGGGAGTATCGGAGGTGTACCTGGAATATCGAGGTGTACCTGGGAGTGTCAGAGGTGTACTCTGGGAGTCTCAGAGGTGAAACAGGAGTGAAGAGGAGTACCTGGGAGTGTCAGAGGGCACCGGGAGACCAGAGGTGTACTTGGAGCATCGGCAGTGTACCTGGGAGTGTCAGAGGTGTACCAGAGCATCAGAGGTACCTGGGTGAGCACAGAGTGCACCTGAGCCAGGTGTAACTGGAGGTTTAATGTGTAACTGGGATTGTCAGAGGTGTACCAGGAGTGTCAGTGGGAGTCCCTGTGAGTCTCAAAGGTGTACCTGGGAGTATCAGAGGTACCTTGGAATATCGGAGGTGTACCTGGAATGGAGGTGTTCCTAGAATATCAGAGGTATCTGGGAACGCCAGAGGTACTGGGAGGCTGGAGGTGTATCTGGGAGGCTGATGTGGCCTGGGAGTGTCTGAGGTACCTGGGAGTGTCAGACGTGTGCCTAGGAGTGTCAGAGGTGCACTTGGGAGTGCAGGACCTGGAGGTTTGAGGTGTACCTGGGAGTGTCTGGAGGTGTACTCTGGCTGCCTGAGGTGTACCCTGGGAGTGTCTGAGGTGGCACCTGGGAGTGTCAGAGAAGTATCAGGGAGTGTCACAGGAGTACCTGGGAGAGTTAGAGTTGTATTAGGGAGTGTCGGACGTGGGCCTGGGAGTCAGAGGTGTACCACGGAATGTCAGTGGAGTACCTGTGACTGTCAGAGGTACCTGGGAGTGAAGCCAGAGGTGTACCTGGGAGTGTCAGGGGCGGTGTACCTGGAGTGTCGGAGGTGTAACGGGAGTGTGAGAAGTACCTGGGAGTGTCGGAGGTGTACTGGAGTGTCGGGAGTTATACCTGGGAATGTGAGAGGTGAACTTGGGAGGCCAGACGGTGCCTAGGAGTGTCAGAGGTGCACTTGGGAGTGTCAGAGGTGAACCTTGAGCAAGGTTCCCAGGTGTACCTTGGGAGTGCCTGAGGTGTACCTGCTGTGTCTGAGGTACCTGGCATTGTCTGAGGTGTAACTGACAGTGTCATGGTGTACCTGGGAGCAGCCGGGCGGTGCACCTGGGAGCAACAGAGGTGCATTAGGAGCAGAGGAGTACCTAGGAGTGTCGAGGTGTACCTGGGAGGCCAGAGGTACCTGGGAGTGTCAGAGGTGTCTTGGAGTGTCAGAGGTGTACCTGGAATTCCCCAGAGGTGCGTACCGGGAGTGTCAGTGATGTACCTGAGAGTGTCAGCAGAGTACCTGGGATTGGTTGAGTATCTGGCAGTGTCAGAGGTGTACCTGGGAAAAGCCAGAGATGTACCTGGGAGTGTTGTGAGATGTACCTGGGAGCAACACAGGAGTTCCTGGAGTTTTAGAGGTACCTGGGAAAGTCAGAGATGTACCTGGGAGTGTCACAGGAGCAATGGGAGTCTCAAAGGTAAAAACCTGGGAGTATCGGGAGGTGTACTCTGGGAATATCGGAGGTATACCTGGGAATATCGGAGGTGCACCTGGGAGGCCAGAGGAGCACCTGGGAGTGCTGGAGGTGTGTCTGGGTGAGTGTCACAGAGGAGTACCTGAGATTGCTGGGAGGCACCCTGGCAGTGTCAGAGGTGTACCTGGGAGTGTCAGAGATGTACCTGGGAGGTCACAGAGCACTTGGGAGTCTCAAAGGTGTGCCTGGGAGTATCGGAGGTGTTCCTGGGAATATTGGAGGTGTACCTGGGAATATCGGAGGTGTACCTGGGAGTGTGAGAAGGTAATGGGATTGTCTGGGGTGTACCTGGGAGTGTCAGAGGTGTACCTGGGAGTGTCGGAGATGTGGCCTGGAGGTCAGAGGCGCCCAGGATTGTCGGAGGTACCTGGGAGTGTAAGAAGTGTACCTTGGGAGGCTTGGAGGTGTACCTGGGAGGCTTGGAGGTGTACCTGGGAGTGTCAGAGGTGTGCCTGGGAGTGTCAGAGGGGTGCACCAGATATCAGAGGCAAACAACTGGAGTGTCTGAGGTGTACCTGGGAGTGTCTGAGGTACCTGGCAGTTTCTGAAGTTTACCTGGCAGTGTCTGGAGGTGTACCTGGTTGTGCTGGCGGTGTACCTGGGAGGCTGGGGCGGTGTACCTGGGAGGCAGAGGTGTGGGTCAGGGAGTGACAGAGGAGTACTCTAGGAGTATCAGAGGCAATTTAGGAGTGTGAGAAGTGTACTCTGGGAGTGTCTGGGGTGTACCTGGGAGTGTCAGGGGTGTACCTGGGAGTGCTAGGTGTACCAAGGGAGTGTCAGTGGAGCACATGGGAGGCTGGGGCAGCACCTGGGAGGCCAGGAGGTGTACCTGGGAGGTCAGGAGGTGTACCTGAAGTGTCAGAGGTGTACTTTGGGAGGTTCTGGAGGTACTCAGGAGTGTGAGAAGTGTACCTGGGAGTGTCTGTACCTGGGAGTGTCGAGGTGTACTTGGGAGTGTAAGAAGTGGCACTCCAGAGTGTCGGAGGTGTACCTGGGAATATCGGAGGTGTACCTGGGAGTCAGAGGATGCACCTGAGAGTGTCACAGGAGTACCTGGGGAGTGTCAGAGGTGCACGGGGAGTGTGAGAGGTGTACTCAGGAGCACGGAGGTTTACCTGGGAGTTTCTGAGTTGTACCTGTTAGTGTCGGAGGTGTAACTAGAAGTGTGAGAAGTTTAACTGGGGAGTGTCAGAGGTACCTGGAGTGCCGAGTGTACCTGGGAGGTGAGAAGTGTTCCTGGGAGTGTCGGAGGTGTACCTGAGAAAGTGCTGGGTGAGGTGCACCCGGGAGTGTCAGAGGTGTATCTGGGAGGCTGTGAGGTGTACCTGGGAGGTCAGAGATGTACCTGGGAGTGTCAGGTGGTCTGGGAGTGTCGGACGTGTACCTGGGAGCAAGTCAGAGGTGTACCACGGAATGTCAGGAGTACCTGGGACCGTCAGAGGCAGCCTGGACTGCTCAGAGCTGTACCTGGGAGTGTCAAAGGTGTACCTGGGGAGTGTCAGAGGTGTACCTGGGAGTGTCAGGAGGTGTACCTAGGGGAGTGTCAGAGGTACCTGGGAGTGTCCGAGGTGTACCTGGGAGTGTCGAAGCAACCTGGGTGAGTGTCGGAGGCGTGACCTGGGAGGCCGGAGCTGGGAATAACAGAGGTGTACTGGGAGTGTCAGAAGTGTACCTGGGAATGTCAGGGGTATACCAGGGAGTGTCAGTGAAGTACATGGGAGACTCAAAGGTGTACTCTGGGAGTATCGGGAGGTGTACCTGGGAATAATGGGAGGTGTACCTGGGAGGTCAGAGGTGTACCTGGGAGTCTCAGAGGTGAAACAGAGTGAAGAGGAGTACCTGGGAGTGTCAGAGGTGTACCTGGGAGTATCAGAGGTGTACTTGGGAGCACATCGGAGGTGTACCTGGAGGTCAGGAGGTGTACCTGGGAGTATCAGAGGTGTACCTGGGAGTGTCAGAGGTGTACCTGGGAGGTCAGGGGTGGCAACGGGAGTGTCGGATGTGTAACTGGGATTGTCAGAGGTGTACCAGGGAGTGTCAGTGGAGTTCCTGTGAGCTCAAAGGTGTACCTGGGAGCATCAGAGGTGTACCTGGAATATCGGAGGTGTACCTGGGGAATATCGGAGGCCTTTAGAACATCAGAGGTGTATCTGGGGAATGTCAGGAGGTACTTGGGAGCAAGTCAGAGGTATCTGGGAGGTTGGGCGATGTACCTGGGAGTGTCTGAGGTACCTGGGAGTGTCAGACGGGTGTTTAGGAGTGTCAGAGGCACTTGGGAGTGTCAGAGGTAACCTTGGAGGTTTGAGGTGTACCTGGGAGTGTCTGAGGTACCTGGCTGTGTCTGAGGTGCACCTGGGAGAGTGTCTGAGGTGCACCTGGGGAGTGTCGAGAAGACGGGGAGTGCTCACAGGAGCACTCAGAGCAAAGAGTTAGAGTTGTATTAGGGAGGTCGGACGGCACTGGGAGTGTCAGAGGTGCACCATGAATGGGTGGAGCACCAGGATGTCAGGAGGTGTACCTGGGGAGTGTCAGAGGTACCTGGGAGGTCAGCGGTGTACCTGGGAGTGTCGGAGGTGTACCTGGGAGTGTGAGAAGTGTACCTGGGAGCAAGCCGGAGGTGTACCTGGGAGGCCGAGTTATACCTGGGAATGTGAGAGGTGAATCGGGGAGGTCAGACGTGCCTAGGAGTGGGAGGTGCACTTGGGAGTGTCAGAGGTGAACTTGGAGTGTCTCAGGTGGTACCTGGGAGGTCTGAGGTGCACCTGGCTGTGTCTGAGGTGTACCTGGCGCATTGTCTGGAGGTGTAACTGACAGTGCCGGGGCGGTGTACCTGGGAGGCCAAGGTGCACCTGGGAGTGTTAGGAGGTGCATTAGGGAGTGACAGAGGAGCACTCTTAGGAGTGTCAGAGGTAAAATGGGAGTGTCAGAGGTGTACCTGGGGAGCAAGCCAGAGAGGTGTTCCTGGGAGTGTCAGAGGTACCTTGAATTTCAGAGGTGTACCTGCAGCCATGATGTACCTGAGAGTGTCACACAGGAGTACCTGGGATTGTCAGAGGGCCCAAGGCAGTGTCAGAGGTGTACCTGGGAGGCCAGAGATGTACCTGGGAGTGTCAGAGATGTACCTGGAGTAAGTCAAGAGGAGTTCCTGGGAGTTTTAGGAGGTGTACCTGGGAGTGTCAGAGATGTACCTGGGAGGCCAAGCAGGAGTACCCGGGAGTCTCCAAAGGTGCACCTGGGAGTATCGGAGGTGTACTCTGAACACGGAGGATACCTGGGAACATCGGAGGTACCTGGGAGGTCAGAGGAGTACCTGGGAGGCGGAGGTGCCTGGGAGTGTCACAGGAGTACCTGGAGATTGTCAGAGGTGTACCTGGCAGTGTCAGAGGTACCTGGGAGTAAGCCAGAGATGTGGCCTGGGAGTGTCACAGAGGTCAGGAGTCTCTCAAAGGTGCCTGGGAGTATCGGAGGTGTTCTGGGAATATTGAGGTGTACCTGGGAATATCGGAGGTGTACCTGGGAGTGTGAGAAGTGTACCTGGGATTGTCTGGGTACCTGGGAGTGCGTCAGGAGGTGTACCTGGGAGCAAGCGGAGATGTACCTGGGAGTGTCAGAGGCCCGTGATTGTCGGAGGTGTACCTGGCGTAAGAAGTGTGTACCTGGGAGTGTCGGAGGTGTACCTGGGAGTGTCGGAGGTGTACCTGGGAGGTCAGAGGTGTGCCTGGGAGTGCCGAGGCACTTGGGAGTGTCAGGAGGGTGCACCTTTGGAGTGTCTGAGGTGTACCTGGGAGTGTCTGAGGTAAAGACTTGGTAAAGCTTGAAGCTACCTGGCAGTGTCTGAGGTGTACTCTGTTGTGTCAGCGGTGTACCTGGGAGGTTGGGCGGTGTACCTGGGAGTGTTAGAGGTGTATCAGGGAGTGACAGAGTGAGCACTGTGAGTATCAGAGGTGTACCCAGAGTGTGGGAGAAGTGTACCTGGGAGTGTCTGGGTGTACCTGGGAGTGCTCAGGTGTACCTGGGAGGCTGGGGGTGTACCAAGGAGTGTCAGTGGAGCACATGGGAGTGTTGCAAAGGCACCTGGGAGTGTCAGAGGTGTACCCTGGAGTGTCAGGAGGTGCAACGGAAGTGTCAGAGGTGTACTTGGGGAGTGTCGGAGGTGTACCTGTGAGTGTGAGAAGTGTACCTGGAGTGTCTGGGGTGTACCTGGGAGTGTCGGGGAGGTGTACTTGGGAGTGTAAGAAGTGTACCTGGGAGCAAGCCGGAGGTACCTGGGAACACGGGAGGTGTACCTGGGAGTGTCAGAGATGTACCTGAGAGGCCACAGAGTGGCCTGGGAGTGTCAGGAGGTGTACTTTGGGAGTGTGAGAGGTGTGCCCAGGAGAATGGAGGTTTACCTGGAGTTTGAGTTGTACCCAGCAGTGTCGGAGGTGTAACTAGAAGTGTGAGAAGTTTAACTGGGAGGTGAGAAGTGTTCCTGGGAGTGTCGGAGGTGTACCTGAGAGGTCAGAGGTGTACCTCGAGTGTCAGAGGTGGCCCTGGGAGTGTCAGAGGTGCACCTGGAGTGCCGAGATGTACCTGGGGAGTGTCAGAGGTATCTGGGAGTGTTTGACGTGTACCTGGGGAGGTCAGAGGTGCATCACCACGGAATGTCAGTGAGTACCTGGGACTGTCAGAGGTGTACCTGGATTGTCAGAGCTGTACCTGGGAGCAACAAGGTGTACCTGGGAGGTCAGGAGGTGTACCTGGGAGGTCAGAGGTGTACTCTAGGAGGTTGGGGAGGTGTACCTGGGAGTGTCTGAGGTACCTGGGAGTGTCGAAGTTGTACCTGCGAGTGTCGGAGGCGTGACCTGGGAGTGTCGGAGGTGTACGGGGAACAACAGAGGTGTACCTGGAGTGGCCAGAGGCAGCCCTGGGAATGTCAGGGGTGATACCAGGAGTGTCAGTGAAGTGCCATGGGAGACTCAAAGGTGTACCTGGGAGTATCGGGAGGTGTACCTGGGGAATATCGGAGGTGTAACGGGAGTGTCAGAGTGTGCACCTGGAGTCTCAGAGGTGAAACAGGGAGGAAGAGGAGTACCTGGGAGTGTCAGAGGTGTACCTGGGAGAGCATCAGAGGTACTTGGGAGTATCGGAGGTGTACCTGGGAGTGTCAGAGGTGGTACCTGGGAGCATCAGAGGTGGCACCTGGGAGGTCAGAGGTACCTGGGAGGCCAGGGGTGTAACTGGGAGTGCCGATGTAACTGATTGAAAGCCAGAGGTGTACCAGGAGTCAGTGAGTCCCTGTGAGTCTCTCAAAGGTACTCTGGGGAGTATCAGAGGTGTACCTTGGAATATCGGAGGTGCACGGGGAATATCGGAGGTGTTCCTAGGAATATCAGAGGTGTATTCTCGGAATGTCAGAGGTGTAATGGGGGAGTGTCAGAGGTGTATCTGGGAGTGTCAGCGATGTACCTGGGAGGTGCCTGAGGTACCTGGGAGTGTCAGACGTGCCTAGGAGTGTCAGAGGTGCACTTGGGAGGCCAGAGGTGAACCTTGAGTGTTTGAGGTGCACCTGGGAGGTCTGAGGCACCTGGCTGTGTCTGGAGGTGTACCTGGGGAGTGTCTGAGGTGTACCTGGAGTGTCAGAGAAGCATCAGGGAGGTCACAGGAGTACCTGGGAGAGTTAGAGTTGTATTAGGGAGTGTCGGACGGGTGGCCTGGGAGTGTCAGAGGTGTACCACGGAAGTCAGTGGAGTACCTGTGACTGTCAGGAGGTGTACCTGGGAGGCTGGGGAGGTGTACCTGGAGCAAGGCCGGGGCGGTGTACCTGGGAGGCCGGGAGGTGTACCTGGGAGGAGAAGTGTACCTGGGAGTGTCGGAGGTGTACCTAGGAGTGTCGGAGTTATACCCTGGGAATGTGAGAGGTGAACTTGGGAGTGTCAGACGTGTGCCTAGGAGTGTCAGAGGTGCACTTTGGGAGTGTCAGAGGAACCTTGGGAGGTTCCCAGGTGGTACTCAGAGTGTCTGAGGTGTACCTGGCTGTGTCTGAGGTGTACCTGGCATTGTTCGAGTGTGTAACTGACAGTGTCATGGTGTACCTGGGAGTGTCATGGTGCACCTGGGAGTGTGTTAGAGGTGTATTAGGGAGGACAGAGGAGCACTCTAGGAGTGTCAGGAGGTGTACCTGGGAGTGCCTGGGAGGTGTACCTGGGAGTGTCAGAGGTGTTCCTGGGAGCAAGCCGAGGTGTACCTTGAATCAGAGGTGTACCTGGGAGCACAGAGATGTACCTGAGAGTGTCACAGGAGTACCCAATTGTCAGAGGTATCTGGCAGTGTCAGGGTGTACCTGGGAGGCCAGGAGATGTACCCAAGTCAGAGATGTACCTGGGAGCAAGTCACAGGAGTTCCTGGGAGTTTTAGAGGTGTACCTGGGAGTGTCAGAGATGTACCTGGGAGTGTCACAGGAGTACCTGGGAGTCTCAAAGGTGTACCTGGGAGCATCGGAGGTGGTACCTGGGAATATCGGAAGCATACCTGGGAATATCGGAGGTGTACCTGGGAGTGTCAGAGGAGTACCTGGGAGTGTCGGAGGTGTGCCTGGGAGTGTCAAGCAGGAGTACCTGAGATTGTCAGAGTGTACCTGGCAGTGTCAGAGGTGTACCTGGGAGGTCAGGAGATGTACCTGGGAGTGTCACAGGAGTACTTGGGAGTCTCAAAGGTGTGCCTGGGAGCATCGGAGGCAGTGTTCCTTGGGAATATTGGAGGTACCTGGGAATATCGGAGGTGTACCTGGGAGTGTCAGAGGTGTACCCAGAGTGTCGGACGCACCTGGGAGTGTCAGAGGTGCACCAGGGAATGCTGGGGTGGTGCACTTGGGAGTGCTGGGTGCCTTGAAGTGTCAGAGGTACCTGGGAGGTCAGAGGTGTACTTGGGAGTGTAACATGCACCTGGGAGGCGGAAGTGTACCTGGAGCAAGGTCGGAGGTGCACCAGGAGGCCGAGGCACTTGGGAGTGTGAGAGGCACCTGGGAGCAAGTCAGAGATGTACCTGGGAGTGTCAGAGGTGTACCTGGGAGTGTCAGAGAGGCACCTGGGAGGTCAGAGGTGTACCTGGGAGTGTCAGCGGTGTATCTGGGAGCAAGTCGGAGGTGTACCTGGGAGTGTCGGTGTACCTGGGAGCAAGCCGGAGGTGTACCTGGGAATTTCAGAGTTGTACCTGGGAGTGTCAGAGATGTACTCCGAGAGTGTCACAGGAGCACCTGGAGTGTCAGAGGTGTCCTGGGAATGTGAGAGGGTGTACCTAGGAGGACGGAGGTTTACCTGGGAGTGTCGGAGATGTACCTGGGAGTGTCGGAGGTAACTAGGGAGTGTGAGAAGTGTAACTGGAGGTCGGAGGTGTACCTGGGAGTGTCGGAGGTGTACCTGGGCGTAAGAGGTGACCTGGGAGTGTCGGAGGTGTACCTGGGAGTGAGAAGGTACCTGGGAGGTTCAAAATGGGAGTGTCTGGGGTGTACCTGGGAGTTTTAGAGGTGTACCTGGGAGTGTCAGAGATGTACCTGGGAGTGTCACAGGAGTACCTGGGGGTCTGAAAGGTGTGCCTGGGAGTATCGGAGGTGTACCTGGGAATATCGGAGGTGTACCTGGGAATATCGGAGGTGTACCAGAGAATGGCAGTGGAGCACCAGGGAGTGTCAATGGAGTACCTGGGAGTGTCAGAGGTGAACCTGGGAGTGTCAGAGGTGTGCCTGGGAGTGTCAGAGGTGTATCTGGGAGTGTCGGAAGTTTACCTGGGAGTGTCAGAGGTGTACCTATAGGAAAGCTGGGGTGGAGTACCTGGGAGTGCCGAGGTGTACCTGGGAGTGTCAGAGGTGTACCTGGGAGTGTCAGAGGTGTACCAGTGAGTGTCAGAGGTGTACCTGGGAGTGTCAGAGGTGTACATGGGAGTGTCTGGGGTGTACGAGGGAGTATCTGGGGTGTACCTGGGAGTGTTTGAGGTGTACCTGGGAGTGTCAGAGGTGCACTTGGAAGTGTCAGAGGTGCACCTTGGAGTGTCTGAGGTGTACCTGGGAGTGTCTGAGGTGTACCTGGCAGTATCTGAGGTGTACATGGCAGTGTATGAGGTGTACCTGGTTGTGTCAGCGGTGTAGCTGGGAGTGTCAGCGGTGTACCTGGGAGTGTTAGAGGTGTATCAGGGAGTGACAGAGGAGTACCTAGGAGTATCAGAGGTGTACCTAGGAGTGTGAGAAGTGTACCAGGGAGTGTCTGGGGTGTACCTTGGAGTGTCAGGGGCATACCTGGGAGTGTCAGGGGTGTTCCAGGGAGTGTCAGTGGAGTACCTGGGAGTGTCAGAGGTGTACCTTAGAGTGTCAGAGGTGTACCTGGCAGTGTCAGCGGTGTACCTGGGAGTGTGAGATGTGTACCACGGAATGTCAGTGGAGTACATGGGAGTGTCAAAGGTGCACCTGGGAGTGTCAGAGGTGTAACTGGGAGTGTCAGAGGCGTACCTGAAAGTGTCAGAGGTGTACTTGGGAGTGTCAGAGGTGTACCTGGAAGTGTTGGAGGTGTACTTGGGAGTGTCGGACGTGTACCTGGGAGTGTCACAGAGTACCTGGGAGGCCAGAGGTGTACTTGGGAGTGTGAGAGGTGTACCTAGGAGTATCGGAGGTTTACCTGGAGGTAGGAGTTGTACCTGTTAGTGTCGGAGGTGTAACTAGGAGTGTGAGAAGTAACTGGGAGTGTCATGGGTGTACCTGGAGAGTTTGGAGGTACCTGGGAGTGTGAGAAGTGTTCTGGGAGTGTCGGAGGTGTACCTGGAGTGTCAGAGGTGCACTGAGCACAGAGGTGTACCTGGGAGTGTCAGAGGTACCTGGGAGTGTCAGAGATGTACCTGGAGAAGCGTCAGAGGTATCTGGGAGTGTCGGACGGGTACCTGGGAGTGTCAGAGGTGTACCACAGAATGCTGGGGGAGTACCTGGGACTGTCAGAGGTGTACCTGGGTTTGTCAGAGCTGTACCTGGGAGTGTCAAAGGTGTACCTGGAGTGTCAGAGGTGTACCTGGGAGTGTCAGAGGTGTACCTAGGGAGGTCAGAGTGTACCTGGGAGTGTCTGAGGTGTACCTGGGAGTGTCGATGTTGTACCTGCGAGTGTCGGAGGCGGACCTGGGAGTGTCGGAGGTGTACTTGGGAATAACAGAGGTGTACCTGGGAGTGTCAGAGGCGTACCTGGGAATGTCAGAGGTCATACCAGGGGGTGTCAGTGAAGCACCTGGGAGTCTCAAAGGTGTACCTGGGAGTATCGGAGGTGTACCTGGGAATATCGGAGGTGTACCTGGGAGTGTCAGAGGTGTACCTGGGAGTCTCAGAGGTGAAACAGGGAGGTCAGAGGAGTACCTGGGAGGTCGAGGTGTACCTGGGAGTATCAGAGGTGTACCTGGGAGTACGGGAGGTGTACCTGGGAGTGTCAGAGGTGTACCTGGGAGGTTGGGGTAACTGGGAGTGTCGGAGGTGTAACTGGGATTGTCAGAGGTGTACCAGGGATTGTCAGTGGAGTCCCTGTGAGTCCTCAGGTGTACCTGGAGAGTATCAGAGGTACCTTGAATATCGCAGGTGTACCTGGGAATATCGGAGGTGTACCTAGGAATATCAGAGGTGTATCTGGGAATGTCAGAGGTGTACTTGGGAGTGTCAGAGGTGTCTGGGAGTGTCTGGGATGTACCTGGGAGTGTCTGAGGTGTACCTGGGAGTGTCAGAAGTGTGCCTAGGGAGTGTCAGAGGTGCACTTGGGAGTGTCAGAGGTGATCTCTGGAGGTTCGAGGTACCTGGGAGTGTTCTGTGCCTGGCTGTGTCTGAGGTGTACCTGGGAGTGTCTGAGGTACCTGGAGTGTCAGAGAAGTACCAGGAGTGTCCAGGAGTCCCGGGAGGTCAGAGGTGGCCCGGGAGTGTCAGAGTACCTGGGAGGCATGGTGTACCTGGTGTGTCGGAGGTGTACATGGGAGTGTGAGAAGTGTACCTGGGAGTGCCGGAGGTGACCTGGGAGCGTCGGAGGTATACCAGGGAATGTCAGAGGTGTACTTGGGAGGTCAGAGGTGTATCTGGGAGTGTCACGATGTACCTGGAGGTTGAGGTACCTGGGAGGTGAGAAGTACCTGGGAGTGTCGGAGGTGTACCTGGGAGTTCAGACGTGCCTAGGGAGGAGCACTGGGAGTTGAGAGGTGTACCTGTTGTTCGAGGTGGACTGACAGTGTCAGCGGTATACCTGGGAGTGTCAGCAACCTTGGAGTGTTAGGAGGTGTATAGGGAGTACAGAGGAGTACCAGGAGTGTCAGAGGTGTACCTGGGAGGCCAGAGGTGTACCTGGGAGTGTCAGAGGTGTCTGGGAGTGTCAGAGGTACCTTGAATTTCAGAGGTGTACCTGGAGGTCAGAGATGTACCTGAAAGTGTCACAGGAGTACCTGGGATTGTCAGTGGTGTACCTGGCAGTGTCAGAGGTGCACCTGAGTGTCAGAGATGTACCTGGGAGTGTCAGAGATGTACCTGGGAGTGTCACAGGAGTACCTGGGATTGTCAGAGGTACCTGGCAGTGTCAGAGGTGTACCTGGAGAGTGTCACAGATGTACCTGGGAGTGTCAGGTGGAGTACCTATGAGTGTCAAAGGTGTACCTGAGAATGTCAGAGGTGTACCTGGGGAGTGTCAGACGTGTACCTGGGAGTGTCGGACGTGCACCTGGGAGTGTCAGAGGTGTACCAGGAATGCTGGGGTGAGCACTTGGGAGTGTCAGAGGTGTACCTGGGAGTGTCAGAGGTACCTTGAGTGTCTGAGGTGCACTTGCGTGTCAGAGGTGCAACCAGTGTCTGAGGTGTACCTGGGAGTGTCTGAGGACCTGGCTGTGTCTGGAGGTGTACCTGGCAGTGTCTGGAGGTGTAACTGGCAGTGCGAGTGGTGTACCTGGGAGGTCAGCGGTGCACCTGGGAGTAGTAGAGGTGTATAAGGGAGTGACAGGATGAGTACCTAGAGTGTCAGAGGTGTACCTGGAGGCCGAGGTGTACCTGGGAATTTCAGAGGTACCTGGGAGTGTCAGAGATGTACCTGAGAGTGTCACAGGAGTACCTGGGATTGTCAGAGGTACCTGGCAGTGTCAGAGGTATCACCGGGGAGTGTCAGAGATGTACCTGGGAGTGTCAGAGGTGTACCTGGGATTGTCAGAGGTGTACCTGGGAGGAGAAGGTACCTGGGAGTGTCTGGGTGTACCTGGGAGTGTCTGGGGTGTACCTGGGAGTTTTAGAGGTGTACCTGGGAGTGTCAGAGATGTACTGGGAGTGTCACAGGAGTACCTGGGAGTCTGAAAGGTACCTGGGAGTATCGGAGGTGTACCTGGGAATATCGGAGGTGTACCAGGGAATGGGAGTGGAACACCAGGGAGTGTCAATGGAGTACCTGGGAGTGTCAGAGGTGTACCTGGGAGTGTCAGAGGTGTGCCTGGGAGTGTCAGAGGTGTATCTGGGAGTGTCAGACGTTTACCTGGGAGTGTCAGAGGTGTAACTGGGAGTATCTGGGGTGTACCTGGAGTGTCTGAGGTACCTGGGAGTGTCAGAGGTGTATCTGGGAGTGCTGGGCGATGCCTGGGAGTGTCTGAGGTGTACCTGGGAGTGTCAGCCGTGTGCCCAGGAGTGTCAGAGGTGCACTTGGGAGGTCAGAGGTGAACCTTGGAGTGTCTGAGGTGTACCTGGGAGTCTGAGGTGTACCTGGCTGTGTCTGAGGTGTACCTGGCATTGTCTGAGGTGTAACTGACAGGGTCAGGTGCACCTGGGAGTGTTAGAGGTGTATTAGGGGAGGACAGAGGAGTACCTACGAGTGTCAGAGGTGTACCTGGGAGTGTCGTGAGGTGTACCTGGGAGTGTCAGAGGTGTACCTGGGAGTGTCAGATGTGTATCTTGGGGTGTCAGAGGTGTACCTGGGAGTGTGGGAGGTGTACCTGGGAGTGTCGGAGGTGTACCTGGGAGTGTCAGGTACCTGGGAGTAAGAAGTGTACCTGGGAGTGTCGGAGGTACCTGGGAGTGTCGGAGGCATACCTGGAGTGTCAGAGTGTACTTGGGAGGTTCGGAGGTACCTGGGAGTGTTTGAGGTGTACCTGGGTGTGTCAGAGGTGTATCTGGGAGTGTCGGACGTACTGGGAGTGTCAGGGAGGTACCAAGGAATGTCAGAGTACCTGAGCAAGTCGGAGGTGTACCTGGGAGTGTCAGAGGTGTACCTGTGATTGTCGGAGGTGTACCTGGGAGTGTAAGAATGTACCTGGGAGTGTCGGAGGTATACCTGAGTGTCGGAGGTACCTGGGAGTGTCAGAGGTGCCTGGGAGTGTCAGAGGTGCACTTGGGAGTGTCAGAGGTGAACCTTGGAGGTCTGAGAGGTGTACCTGGGAGGTCTGAGGTGTACCTGGCTGTGTCTGAGGTGTACCTGGCATTGTCTGGATGTGGGACTGACAGTGTCGGGCGGTACCTGGGAGTGTCAGCGGTGCACCTGGGAGTGTTAGGAGGTGTATTAGGGAGTGACAGAGGAGTACCACGAGTGTCAGAGGTGTACCTGGGAGTCAGAGGTGTCCGACTGCTGTCAGAGGTGTTCCTGGGAGGTCAGAGGTGTACCTGGGAATTTCAGAGGTGTACCTGGGAGTGCCAGAGATGTACCTGAGAGTGTCACAGGAGCATGGGGATTGTCAGAGGTGTACCTGGCATAGTCAGAGGTGTACCTGGGAGTGTCAAAGATGTACCTGGGAGTGTCAGAGATGTACCTGGGAGTGTCACAGAGTACCTGGATTGTCAGGAGGTGTACCTGCATTGTCAGAGGTGTACCTGGGAGTGTCTGGGTGTACCTGGGAGTGCCAGAGGTGTACCTGAGAGTGTCGGAGGTGTACCTGGGAGTGTCAGAGGTGTACTTGGGAGTGTCGGAGGTACCTGGGAGGAGAAGTGTACCTGGGAGTGTCTGGGGTGTACCTGGGAGTGTCAGAGGTGTACCTGGAGAGGGCGGAGGTGTACCTGGGAGTGTCAGGAGGTGCACCTGGGAGTGTCGGAGCTGTACCTGGGAGTGTAAGAAGTGTTCCTGGGAGTGTCGGAGGTGTACCTGGGAATGTCAGAGGTGTACTCTGGGAGTGTCAGGAGGTATCTGGAGTGTCAGCAGGTACCTGGGAGTGTCTGAGGTGTCTGGGAGTGTCAGACGTGCCTCGGGAGTGTCAGAGGTGCACTTGGAGTGCTTGAGGTGCACCTTGCAGTGTCTGGAGGTGTACCTGGGAGTGTCTGAGGTACCTGGCTGTGTCTGAGGTGTACCTGGCAGTGTCTGAGGTGTAACTGGCAGTGTCAGCGGTGTACCTGGGAGTTGGGCAGTACTGGGAGTGTTAGAGGTGTAGGGGAGTGACAGATGAGTACCTAGAGTGTCAGAGGTGTACCTGGGAGGCCTGGGGAGGTGTACCTGGGAATTTCAGAGGTGTACCTGGGAGTGTCAGAGGATGTCCCTGGAGAGTGTCAGCAGGAGTACCTGGGATTGTCAGATGTACCTGGGAGGTCGAGGTGTAACTGGGAGTGTTGGAGGTGTACCTGGGAGGAGAAGGTACCTGGGAGTGTCTGGGTGTACCTGGGAGTTTTAGGAGGTGTACCTGGGAGTGTCAGAGATGTACCTGGGAGGTCACAGGAGTACCTGGGAGTCTGAGGTGCACCTGGGAGTGTCTGAGGTGTACCTGGGAGTGTCTGGAGGTGTACCTGGGAGTGTCGGAGGTGTACCTGGGACTGTCAGAGGTGTTCTGGGAGGTCAGAGGTGTACCTGGGAATTTCAGGTGTACCTGGGAGTGTCAGAGATGTGCCTGAGAGTGTCAGCAGGAGCACATGGGATTGTCAGGAGGTGTACCTGGCAGTGTCAGAGGTGTACCTGGGAGCAAAGATGTACTGGGAGTGGCAGAGATGTACCTGGGAGTGTCACAGGAGTACCTGGGAGTGTCAGAGGTGTACCTGGCATTGTCAGAGGTGTACCTGGGGGTGCTGGGGTACCTGGGAGGTCAGGAGGTGTACCTGAGAGTGTCGGAGGTGTACCTGGGAGGTCAGGAGGTGTACTTGGGAGTGTCGGAGGTGCACCTGGGAGGCAGGAGAAGTGTCCTGGGAGTGTCTGGGGGTGACCTGGAGTGTCAGAGGCCTGAGAGTGTCGGAGGTGTACCTGGAGTGTCAGGAGGTGTACCTGGATGTCTGAGCTGTACCTGGGAGTGTAAGAAGGCACCTGGGAGTGTCGGAGGTGTACCTGGAATGTCAGAGTGTACTTGGGGAGTGTCAGAGGTGTATCTGGGAGTGTCGGGCACCTGGGAGTGTCTGAAATGTGTACCTGGGAGTGTCAGACGTGCGCTGGAGTGTCAGAGGCACTTGGAGTGTCAGAGGTGCACCTGACAGTGTCTGAGGTGTACCTGGGAGTGTCTGAGGTGTACCTGGGAGTGTCAGAGATGTACCTGGGAGTGTCAGAGGTGTAACTGGGAGTGTTGGAGGTGTACCTGGGAGGAGAAGTGGCACCTGGGAGTGTCTGGGGGTGTACCTGGGAGTGTTAGAGGTGTACCTGGGAGTGTCAGAGATGTACCTGGAGTCACAGAGTGCACCTGGGAGTCTGAAAGGTACCGGGGAGTTCGAGGTGTACCTGGGAGTGTCGGAGGTGTACCTGGGAGTGTCGGAGGTGTACCTGGGACTGTCAGAGGTGTTCCTGGGAGTGTCAGAGGTGTACCTGGGAATTTCAGAGGTACCTGGGAGTGTCAGAGATGTACCTGAGAGTGTCACAGGAGCACATGGGATTGTCAGAGGTGTACCTGGCAGTGTCGAGGTGTACCTGGGAGTGTCAAAGATGTACCTGGGAGTGTCAGAGATGTACCTGGGAGTGTCACAGGAGTACCTGGGATTGTCAGAGGTGCACCTGGCATTGTCAGAGGTGTACCTGGGGTGTCTGGGGTGTACCTGGGAGTGTCAGAGGTGTACCTGAGAGTGTCGGAGGTGTACCTGGGAGTGTCAGAGGTTGTCTTGGGAGTGTCGGAGGTGTACCTGGGAGGAGAAGTGCACCTGGGAGTGTCTGGGGTGTACCTGGGAGTGTCAGAGGTGTACCTGAGAGTGTCGGAGGTGTACCTGGGAGTGTCAGAGGTGTACCTGGGAGTGTCGGAGCTGTACCTGGGAGTGTAAGAAGGTACCTGGGAGTGTCGAGGTACCTGGGAATGTCAGAGGTGTGGGACTGTCGAGGGTCTGGGAGTGTCAGGGTGTACCTGGGAGTGTCTGAAATGTACCTGGGAGTGTCAGAGCGGTGCTTGGAGTGTCAGAGGTGCACTTGGGAGTGTCAGGAGGTGCACCTTGCAGTGTCTGAGGTGTACCTGGGAGTGTCTGAGGTGTACCTGGTTGTCTGGAGGTGTACCTGCAGTGTCTGGAGGTGTAACTGGCAGTGTGGGCGGGGTACCTGGGAGTGCAGCGGCACCTGGGAGTGTTAGAGGTGTATAAGAGTGACAGATGAATACCTGGGAGTATCGGAGGTGTACCTGGGAATATTGGAGGCATACCTGGGAGTGTCAGAGGTGTACCTGGGAGTCTCAGAGGTGAAACAGGGAGTGTCAGAGGAGTACCTGGGAGTGTCAGAGGTGTACCTGGGATTATCAGAGGTGTACCTGGGAGTATCGGAAGTGTACCTGGGAGTGTCAGAGGTGTACCTGGGATATCAGAGGTGTACCTGGGAGTGTCAGAGGTGTACCTGAAAGTGTCAGGGGTGTAACTGGGAGTGTCGGAGGTGTAACTGGGATTGTCAGAGGTGTACCAGGGAGTGTCAGTGGAATCCATGTGAGTCTCAAAGGTGTACCTGGGAGTATCAGAGGTGTACCTTGGAATATCGGAGGTGTACCTGGGAATATCGGAGGTGTACCTAGGAGTGTCAGAGGTGTACCTGGGAATGTCAGAGGTGTACTTGGGAGTGTCAGAGGTGTATCTGGGAGTGTCAGCGATGTACCTGGGAGTGTCTGAGGTGTACCTGGGAGTGTCAGACGTGTGCCTAGGAATGTCAGAGGTGCACTTGGGAGTGTCAGAGGTGAACCTTGGAGTGTCTAAGGTGTACCTGGGAGTGTCTGAGGTGTACCTGGCTGTGTCTGAGGTGTACCTCGGAGTATCTGAGGTGTACCTGGGAGTTTCAGAGAAGTACCAGGGAGTGTCACAGGAGTACCTGGCAGTGTTAGAGGTGTATTAGGGAGTGTCAGCGATGTACCTGGGAGTGTCAGAGGTGTACCACGGAATGTCAGTGGAGTACCTGGGACTGTCAGAGGTGTACCTGGGAGTGTCAGAGGTGTACCTGGGAGTGTCAGCGGTGTACCTGAGAGTGTCTGAGGTGTACCTGGCTGTGTCTGAGGTGTACCTGGCATTTCTGAGGTGTAACTGACAGTGTCAGCGGTGTACCTGGGAGTGTCAGCGGTGCACCTGGGAGTGTTAGAGGTGTATTAGGGAGTGACAGAGGAGTACCTAGGAGTGTCAGAGGTGTACCTGGGAGTGTCAGAGGTGTACCTGGGAGTGTCAGAGGAGTACCTGGGAATTTCAGAGGTGTACCTGGGAGTGTCAGAGATGTACCTGAGAGTGTCACAGGAGTACCTGGGGTTGTCAGAGGTGTACCTGGCAGTGTCAGAGGTGTACCTTAGTGTGTCAGAGATGTACCTGGGAGTGTCAGAGATGTACCTGGGAGTGTCACAGGAGTACCTGGGATTGTCAGAGGTGTACCTGGCAGTGTCAGAGGTGCACCTGGGAGTGTCAGAGGTGTACCTGGGAGTTTTAGAGGTGTACCTGGGAGTGTCAGATATGTACCTGGGAGTGTCACAGGAGTACCTGGGAGTGTCAAAGGTGTACCTGGGAGTATAGCAGGTGTACCTGGGAATATCGGAGGTATACCTGGGAATATCGGAGGTGTACCTGGGAGTGTCAGAGGTGTACCTGGGAGTGTCGGAGGTGTGCCTGGGAGTGTCAAAGGAGTACCTGGGATAGTCAGAGGTGTACCTGGCAGTGTCAGAGGTCTACCTGGAAGTGTCAGAGGTGTACTTGGGAGGTCAGGAGGTGACTGGGAGGCTGGGGAGGTGCACTTGGGAGTGTCAGAGGTGCACCTGGGAGTGTCTGAGGTGTACCTGGGAGTGTCTGAGTGTACCTGGCAGTGTCAGGGCGGTATCTGGGAGTGTCTGAGGTGTAAGGGCGGCCGAAGCGGGTACCTGAGTGTCAGGGAGCACCTGGGAGTGTTAGGAGGCATCAGAATGTCAGGTGGAGTACCTGGGAGTGTCAGAGGTACCTAGGAGTGTGGAGAAGGTACCTGGCAGTGCCTGGGTGTACCTGGGAGTGTCAGAGGTGTACCTGGGAGTGTCAGGGGTACCAGGAGTGTCAGTGAGCAACTGGGAGGTCAGAGGTGTACCTGGGAGTGGCCAGAGGTACCTGGGAGTGTCGGAGGTGTACCTGGGAGGTCGGAGGTGTACCTGGGAATGTCAGAGGTGTACCTGGGAGTGTCAGAGGTGTATCTGGGAGTGTCGAAGATGTACCTGGGAGGTCTGAGGTGTACCTGGGAGTGTCAGAGGTGCCTAGGGAGTGTCAGAGGCACTTGGAGTGTCAGAGGTGAACCTGGAGTGTCTGAGGTGTACCTGGGAGTGTCTGAGGTGTACCTGGCAGTGTCTGAGGTGTACCTGGCATTGTCGGAGGTGTACTGACAGTGTCAGTGGTGTACCTGGGAGTCAAGCAGCACCTGGGAGTGTTAGAGGTGTATCAGGGAGTGACAGAGAGTACCTAGGAGTGTCAGAGGTGTACCTGGGAGTGTCAGAGGTGTACCTGGGACTGTCAGAGGTGTACCTGGGAGTGTCAGAGGTGTACCTGGGAATTTCAGAGGTACCTGGGAGTGTCAGGAGATGTACCTGAGAGGTCACAGTGAGCATGGGATTGTCAGAGGTGTACCTGGGAGTGTCAGAGGTACCTGGGAGGTCAAGATGTACCTGGGAGTGTCAGAGATGTACCTGGGAGGTTGGCACAGGAGCACTGGGATTGTCAGAGGTGTACCTGGCATGTCAGAGGTGTACCTGGGAGGTTCAGTACCTGGGAGTGTCAGAGGTGTACCTGGGAGTGTCGGAGGTGTACCTGGGAGGTCAGAGGTACTTGGGAGTGTCGGAGGTGTACCTGGGAGTGTGAGAAGTGTACCTGGGAGTGTCTGGGGGTACTGGGAGGTCAGAGGTGTACCTGAGAGTGTCGGAGGTGTACCTGGGAGTGTCAGAGGTGTACCTGGGAGGCCGGAGCTGTACCTGGGAGTGAGAGAAGTGGACCTGGGAGTGTCGGAGGTGTACCTGGGAATGTCAGAGGTGTACCTGGGAGTGTCAGAGGTGTATCTGGGAGTGTCAGAGGTGTACCTGGGAGTGTCTGAGGTGTACCTGGGAGGTCAGACGTGTGCATCGGAGTGTCAGAGGCACCTGGGAGTGTCAGAGGTGCACCTTGCAGTGTCTGAGGTGTACCTGGGAGTGTCTGGAGGTGTACCTGGCTGTGTCTGGAGGTGTACCTGGCAGTGTCATGTAACTGGCAGTGTCAGGGTGTACCTGGGAGTGTCAGGGTGCACCTGGGAGCATCAGGAGGTGTACCTGGGAGTTTCAGAGGTGCCTGGGTGTCAGAGATGTACCTGAGAGTGTCAGAGGAGTACCTGGGATTGTCAGAGGTGTACCTGGGAGGTCAGAGGTGTACCTGGGAGTGTCAGAGGTGTACCTGGGAATTTCAGAGGTGTACCTGGGAGGCCGAGATGTACTGAGAGTTGGGAGTACATGTCAGAGGTGTACCTGGGAGTGTCAGAGGTGCCTGGGAGTGTCGGAGGTGTACCTGGGAGTGAGAAGTACCTGGGAGTGTCTGGGGGTGTACCTGGGAGTGTCTGGGGTGTACCTGGGAGTTTTAGGAGGTGTACCTGGGAGGTCAGAGATGTACCTGGAGAGTGTCACAGGAGTACCTGGGAGTCTGAAAGGTGTACCTGGGAGTATCGGAGGTGTACCTGGAATATCGGAGGTGTACCAGGGAATGGCAGTGGAGCACCAGGAGAGGTCAATGAGTACCTGGGAGTGTCAGAGGTTTACCTGGGAGTGCTGAGGTGTGCCTGGGAGTGTCAGAGGTGTATCTGGGAGTGTCAGACGTTTACCTGGGAGGTCGGGGATGTACCTGGGAGTATCTGGGTGTACCTGGGAGTGTCTGAGGTGTACCTGGGAGTGTCAGAGGTACTTGGGAGCGTCAGCGGTGTATCTGGGAGTGTCAGCGATGTACCTGGGAGTGTCTGAGGTACCTGGGAGTGTCAGAGGTGCCTAGGGAGCACAGAGGCACTTGGGAGGTCAGAGGTGAACCTGGAGTGTCTGAGGTGTACCTGGGAGTGTCTGAGGTGTACCTGGCTGTGTCTGATGTGTACGTGGCATTGTCTGAGGTGTACCACAGTGTCAGCGGTGTACCTGGGAGGTCAGCGGGTGCACCTGGGAGTGTTAGAGGTGTATTAGGGGAGGACAGAGGAGTACCTGCTGAGTGTCGGAGGTACCTGGGAGGTCAGAGGTGTACCTGGGAGTGTCAGAGGTGTACCTGGGAGTGTCAGAGGTGCACCTTGGAGTGTCTGAGGTACCTGGGAGTGTCTGGAGGTGTACCTGGCAGTGTCAGCGGTATCTGGCAGTGTCTGAGGTGTACCTGGCAGTGTCTAAGGTGTACCGGCAGTGTCAGAGGTGTACCTGGGAGTGTCAGCGGTACCTTGGGGAGTGTTAGGAGGTATAAGGAGGACAGATGAGTACCTAGGAGTGCTGGGAGGTACCTGGGAGGTCAGAGGTGTACCTGGGAATTTCAGAGGTGTACCTGGGAGGTCAGAGATGTACCTGAGAGTGTCACAGGAGTCCTGGGATTGTCAGGAGGTGTACCTGGGAGTGTCAGAGGTGTACCTGGAGTGGCGGAGGTGTACCTGGGAGTGAGAAGTACCTGGGAGTGTCTGGGTGTACCTGGGAGTGTCAGGGGGTGTACCTGGGGAGTTTTAGAGGTGTACTGGGGTCAGAGGTGTACCTGGGAGTGTCAGAGATGTACCTGGAGTGTCAAGAGAGTACCTGGGAGTGTCAGAGGTGTACCTGGGAGTGTCAGAGGTGTACCTGGGAGGTCAGAGGTGCATGTGGGAGTGTCAGAGGTGTACTTGGAGTGTCGGAGGTGTACCTGGGAGTGTGAGAAGTGTACCTGAGTGTCTGGGTACCTGGAGTGTCAGAGGTGTACCTGGGAGTGTCGGAGGTGTACCGGGAGGTCAGAGGCACCTGGGAGTGTCGGAGGTGTACCTGGGAGTGTCAGAAGTGTACCTGGGAGTGTCGGAGGTGTACCTGGGAGTGTCAGAGGTGTACCTGGGAGTGTCAGGAGGTGTACCTGGGAGTGTCAGACGTGTGCCTGGGAGTGTCAGGAGGTGCACTTGGGAGTGTCAGAGGTGCACCTGCAGTGTCTGAGAGGTGTACCTGGGAGTGTCTGGAGGTGTACCTGGCAGTGTCTGGAGGTGTACCTGGCAGTGTCTGAGGTGTACCTGGCAGTGTCATGGTACCTGGGAGTGTCAGAGTGTACCTGGGAGTGTCAGAGGTACCTGGGAGTGTCAGAGGTGTACCGGGAGTGTCGGAGGTGTACCTGGGAGTGTAAGAAGTGTACCTGGAGTGTCGGAGGTGTACTCAGAATGTCAGGAGGTGTACCTGGGAGTGTCAGAGGTGTACCTGGGAGGTTGGCGGTGTACCTGGGAGGCCTGGAGGTGTACCTGGGAGTGTCTGAGGTGCCGGAGTGTCAGAGTACCTAGGTCAGGGTGCACCAGTGTCTGAGGTGCACTAGGAGTGTCTGGAGGTGTACCTGGCTGTCTGAGGTGTACCTGGGAGTGTCTGGAGGTGTAACTGGGAGTGTCAGCGGTGTACCTGGGAGTGTCAGGAGGTGTACCTGGGAGTGCTCAGAGGTGTACCTGGGAGTGTCAGGAGGTACCTGGGAGTGTCGGAGGTGTACCTGGGAGTGTCAGAGGTGTACCTGGGAGGTCGGAGGTACCTGGGAATGTCAGGAGGTGTACTGGGAGTGTCAGGAGGTATCTGGGAGTGTCAGCGGTGTACCTGGGAGGTCTGGAGGTGTACCTGGGAGTGTCAGACGTATGCCTCGGAGTGTCAGAGGTGCACTTGGGAGTGTCAGAGGTGCACTTGGGAGTGTCGGAGGTGTACCTGGGTGTGTTCGAGGTGTACCTGGCAGTGTTCAGGTGTACCTGGGAGTGTCATGGTGTACCTGGGAGTGTCAGGAGGTGCACCTGGGAGTGTCAGAGGTGTACCTGGGAGGTCAGGAGGTACCTGGGAGGTCAGGAGGTGTACCTGGGAGTGTCAGGAGGTGTACCTGGAGGTCAGAGGTGTACCTGGGAGTGCCAGAGGTACCAGGGAGTGTCAGAGGTGTCCTGGGAGTGTCGGAGGTGTACCTGGGAGTGTCTGAGGTGTACCTGGGAGTGTCTGGGTGTACCTGGGAGTGTCTGAGGTGTACCTGGGAGTGTCAGGAGGTGTACCTGGGAGCAAGTCATGGTGTACCTGGGAGTGTCAGAGGTGTATCAGGGAGGACAAGCACCTAGGAGTATCGGAGGTGTACCTAGGAGGTGAGAGAAGTGTACCTGGAGTGTCTGGGGTGTACCTGGGAGTGTTGGGAGGTGCCTGGGAGTGTCAGAGGTGCACTCTGAAGCGTCAGAGGTGCACCTGGAGTGTCTGGAGGTGTACCTGGGGTGTCGAGGTGTACCTGGCAGTGTCTGGAGGTGTAACTGGGAGTGTCAGAGGTGTACCTGGGAGTGTCAGAGGTGTACCTGGGAGTGTCAGAGGTACCTGGGAGGCTCAGGAGGTGTACCTGGGAATGTCGGAGCTTACACCTGGGAGTGTAAGAAGTGTACCTGGGAGTGTCGGAGGTGTACCTGGGAATGTCAGAGGTGTACTTGGGAGGTCAGAGGTGATCTGGGAGGTCATGGTGTACCTGGGAGTGTCTGAGGTGTACCTGGGAGTGTCAGACATGTGCCTGGAGTGTCAGAGGTGCACCTGGGAGTGTCAGGAGGTGCACCTTGCAGTGTCTGAGGTGTACCTGGGAGTGTCTGAGGTGTACCTGGCTGTGTCTGAGGTGTACCTGGCAGTGTTCGAGGTGTACCTGGGAGGCTGGGGAGGTGTACCTGGGAGTGCCGAGGTACCTGGGAGTGTCAGAGGTGTACCTGGGAATTTCAGAGGTACCTGGGAGGTTGGGAGATGTGCCTGAGTGTCAGAGAGTACCTGGGATTGTCAGAGGTACTTGGTGTCAGAGGTGTACCTGGGAGTGTCAGAGGTGTACCTGGGAGTGTCAGAGATGTACCTGAGGCAGGAGGTACCCGAGTGTCGGAGGTGTACCTGGGAGGAGAAGTGTACCTGAGTGTCTGGGGTGTACCTGGGAGTGTCTGGGGTGTACCTGGGAGTTTTAGAGGTGTACCTGGCAGTGTCAGAGATGTACCTGGGAGTGTCACAGGAGTACCTGGGAGTCTGAAAGGTGTACCTGGGAGCACGGAGGTGTACCTGGGAATATCGGAGGTGTACCTGGGAATATCGGAGGTACCAGGAATGGCAGGGAGCACCAGGAGCCAGAGGTGTACCTGGGAGTGTCAGGAGGTGTACCTGGGAGGCTGGGAGGTACCAGTGAGTGTCAGAGGTGTACTTGGGAGTGTCGGAGGTGTCCTGGGAGTGTCTGAGGTGTACCAGGAGTATCTGGGGTGTACCTGGGAGTGTCTGAGGTGTACCTGGGAGGTCAGAGGTGTACCTGGGAGTGTCAGGGCGTGTACCTGGGAGTGTTAGAGGTGTATCAGGAGTGACAGAGGAGTACCTAGGAGTATCGGAGGTGTACCTAGGAGTGGAGAAGTGTACCTGGGAGTGTCTGGGGTGTACCTGGGAGTGTCAGAGGTGCCTGGGAGTGTCAGAGGTGCACTTGGAGTGTCAGAGGTGCACCTGGAGTGTCTGAGGTGTACCTGGGAGTGTCTGAGGTGTACCTGGCAGTGTCTGAGGTGTGCACCTGGCAGTGTCCGAGGTGTACCTGGCAGTGTCAGCGTACCTGGGAGGTTGAGGCGGTGTACCTGGGAGTGCAGAGGTGTATCAGGGAGTGACAGGGGAGTACCAGAGTATCAGAGGTGTACCTAGGAGTGTGAGAAGTGTACCTGGGAGTGTCTGAGGTACCTGGGAGTGTCAGGGGTGTACCTGGAGTGTTGGGGTGTACTAGGGAGTGCCGGAGGTGAACTTGGAGTGTCTGAGGTGTACCTGGGAGTGGAGGAGTACCTGGCAGTGTCTGAGGTGTACCTGGCATTGTCCGAGGTGTAACTGACATGTCAGCGGTGTACTGGGAGTGTCAGCACCTGGGAGTGTCAGAGGTGCATTAGGAGTGACAGAGGAGTACCTAAGAGTGTCAGAGGTGTACTCTGGGAGGCCAGGAGGTGTACCTGGGACTGTCAGAGGTGCTCCTGGGAGGTCAGAGGTACCTGGGAATTTTCAGAGGTGTACCTGAGAGTGTCAGAGATGTACCTGGGAGTGTCAGGAGCACATGGGATTGTCAGAGGTGTACCTGGGAGTGTCAGAGGTGTACCTGGGAGTGTCAAAGATGTACCTGGGAGTGTCAGAGATGTACCTGGGAGGTCACAGAGTACTGGGATTGTCAGGAGGTGTACCTGGCATTGTCAGAGGTGTACCTGGGAGTGTCAGGGTGTACCTGGGAGTGTTGGAGAGGTACCTGGGAGTGTCGGAGGTGTACCTGAGTGTCAGAGGTGTACCTGGGAGTGTCGGGAGGTGTACCTGGGAGCATGAGAAGTGCACCTGGGAGTGTCTGGGGTACCTGGGAGTGTCAGAGGTGCACTGGGAGTGTCAGAGGTGTACCTGGGAGTGTCAGAGGTGTACCTGGGGAGTGACGGAGCTGGTACCTGGGAGTGTCTGAGGTACCTGGCAGTGTCTGGAGGTGTACCTGGCAGTGTCAAGGTAACTGGAGCAGTTGGGCGGTGCACCTGGGAGGTTGGGGCGGTGCACCTGGGAGTGTCAGAGGTGTATAAGGAGTGACAGATGAGTACCTAGGAGTGTCAGGAGGTGTACCTGGAGGCAGAGGTGTACCTGGGAATGTCAGAGGTGTAAAGGAGGCAGAGATGTACCTGGGAGTGTCAGCAAGAGTACCTGATTGTCAGAGGTGTACCTGGGAGGTCAGAGGTGTCCTGGGAGGTCGGAGGTGTACTGGGAGTGAGAAGTGTACCTGGGAGTGTCTGGGGTGTACCTGGGAGTGTCTGGGGGTATCCTGGGAGTTTTAGAGGTACCTGGGAGGCCAGAGATGTACCTGGAGAGTGTCACAGGATACCTGAGTCTGAAAGGTGTACCTGAGTATCGGAGGTGTACCTGGGAATATCGGAGGTGTACTCAGGGAATGGCAGAGGAGCACCAGGAGTGTCAATGGAGTACCTGGGAGTGTCAGAGGTTTACCTGGGAGTGTCAGAGGTGTACCTGGGAGGTCAGAGGTGTATCTGGGAGTTTCAGACGTTTACCTGGGAGTGTCAGGAGGTGTACCTGGGAGTATCTGGGTGTACCTGGGAGTGTCTGAGGTACCTGGGAGGTCAGAGGTACTGGGAGGTCAGTGTGTATCTGGGAGTGTCGCGATGTACCTGGGAGTGTCTGAGGTACCTGGAGTGTCAGACGGTGCCTAGGAGTGTCAGGAGGCACTTGGGAGCGTCAGAGGTGAACCTGGTGTCTGAGGTGTACCTGGGAGTGTCTGAGGTGTACCTGGCTGTGTCTGATGTGTACCTGGCATTGTCTGAGGTGTAACTGAAAGTGTCGAAGCGGTGTACCTGGGAGTGTCAGAGATGTACCTGGCAGTGCTGGGAGGTGTACCTGGGAGTGCTGGGAGATGTACCTGGGAGTGTCAGAGATGTACCTGGGAGTGTCACAGGAGCACCTGGGAGTGTCAGAGGTACCTGGGAGTGTCAGAGGTGTACCTGGGAGTGTCAGAGGTGTATGGGAGTGCCAGAGGTGTACTTGGAGCAAGTTGGAGGTACCTGGGAGGTGAGAAGGTACCTGGGAGGACCTGGGGTACCTGGGAGTGTCAGAGGTGTACCTGAGGTCGGAGGTGTACCTGGGAATGTCAGAGGTGTACCTGGGAGTGTCGGAGCTGTACCTGGGAGGTAAGAAGGTACCTGGGAGTGTCGGAGGTGTACCTGGGAATGTCAGAGGTGTACCTGGGAGTGTCAGAGGTGTACCTGGGAGTGTCAGAGGTGTGCCCTGAGTGTCAGAGGTGCACTTGAGTGTCAGAGGTGCACCTGGAGTGTCTGAGGTGTACCTGGGAGTGTCTGAGGTGTACCTGGGTGTGTCGAGGTGTACCTGGCAGTGTCTGAGGTGTACCTGGGAGTGTCGAGGGTGTACCTGGGAGTGTCAGAGGTACCTGGGAGTGTCAGAGGTGTACCTGGGAGTGTCAGAGGTACCTGGGAGTGTCGGGAGCTTATACCTGGGAGTGTAAGAAGTGTACCTGGAGTGTCGGAGGTGTACCTGGGAATGTCAGGAGGTGTACCTGGGAGTGTCAGAGGTGTATCTGGGAGTGTCAAGGTACCTGGGAGTGTCTGAGGTGTACCTGGGAGTGTCAGACGTGTGCCTCGGAGTGTCAGAGGTGCACTTGGGAGTGTCAGAGGTGCACCTTGCAGTGTCTGAGGTGTACCTGGGAGTGTCTGAGGTGTACCTGGCTGTGTCTGAGGTGTACCTTGCAGTGTCTGAGGTGTAACTGGCAGTGTCAGAGGTGTACCTGGGAGTGTCAGAGGTGTACCTGGGAGTGTCAGAGGTGTACCTGGGAGTGTCAGAGGTGTACCTGGGAGTGTCAGAGGTGTACCTGGGAGGTCAGAGGTACCTGGGAATTTCAGAGGTGTACCTGGGAGGTCAGAGATGTACCTGAGAGTGTCACAGGAGTACCTGGATTGTCAGAGGTGTACTTGGCAGTGTCAGGAGGTGTACCTGGGAGTGTCTGGGGGTGTACCTGGGAGTTTTAGAGGTGTACCTGGCAGTGTCAGAGATGTACCTGGGAGTGTCACAGGAGCACCTGGGGAGTCTGAAAGGTGTACCTGGAGTATCGGAGGTGTACCTGGGAATATCGGAGGTGTACCTGGGAATATCGGAGGTGTCAGGGATTGGCAGTGGAGCACCAGGAGTGTCAATGGAGTACCTGGGAGTGTCAGAGGTACCTGGGAGTGCTGAGGTGTGCCTGGGTGTGTCAGAGGTATCTGGGAGTTTCTGGACGTTTACCTGGAGGCCAGAGGTACCAGGGAATGTCAGTGAGTACCTGGGAGTCAGAGGTGTACCTGGGAGTGTCAGAGGTGTACCTGGGAATGTCTGGAGGTGTACCAGTGAGGTCAGAGGTACTTGGAGTGTCGGAGGTGTACCTGGAGTTTGAAAAGTGTACCTGGGAGTG
>NW_024741750.1:0-16029 GCF_018991925.1 Homarus americanus | reverse complement strand
GATCAGGCCATTATTATACTCAGACCAGGGGGGTTTGATATACTTGATCAGGGGACTTTCTTATACTCGATGAGGGGGCTCTTTTATACTCGACCAGGGTGATTTGTTATATTCGACCAATGGCCTTTGTTATACTCGATCAGGGTGATTTGTTATATTCGATTAGGGGACTTTCATATATTAGACCAGGGTACTTTGTTATACTCGATCAGGGGCTTTGTTATATTCGAATAGGGGACTTTGTTATATTCGACCAGGGGCCTTTGTTATGGTCAGCCAGGGGACTTTGTTATACTCGATGAGGGGACTTTGTTATGCTCGATCAGGGGGCTTTGTTTTCCTCGACCAGGGGACTTTGTTATACTCGATCAGGGGACTTTGTTATTATTGATCAGGGGACTTTGTAGTATTCGATCTGGGGGGCTGTGTTATACACGATCAGGGGATATGTTATACTCGATCAGGGGATGTGTTATACTCGATCAGGGGACTTTCTTATACTCAGTCAGGAGGCTTTGTTATACTCAACCACGGGCCTTTGTTATACTCGATCAGGGGAATTTGTTATACTCGATCTGGGGACTTTGTTATACTCGATCAGGGGGCTTTGTTATACTCAACCACGGGACTTTGTTATGCTCGATCAGGTGGTTTTGTTATACTTGACCACTGGTCTTTGTTATGCACGATGAGGGGACTTTGTCATACTCGATCAGGGGCCTTTGTTATACTCGATCAGGGGACTTTGTTATACTCAATTAGGGGACTTTGTTATACTCCATCAGGGTCTTTGTTATGCTCCATTAGGAGCCTTTGTTATACTCGACCAGGTGACTTTGTTATAGTCGATCAGGGGACTTTGTTATACTTGATAAGGGGACTTTGTATTATTCGATCAGGGGGGCTTTGTTATGCTCGACGAGGGGCCTTTGTTATGCTCGATAAGGGGGCTTTGTTATACTCGATCAGGGGACTTTGTTATACTCCATTAGGGGCCTTTATTATACTCGATTAAGAGCCTTTGTTATACTCGATCAGAGGAATTTGTTATACTCGATCAGGGGACTTTGTTACACTTGAGCAGGTGACTTTGTTATACTCGATGAGGGGGCTTTGTTATACTCGATCAGGGGACTTTGTTATACTCGATCAGGGGCTTTGTTATATTCGAATAGGGGACTTTGTTATATTCGACCAGGGGCCTTGTTATAGACAAGTCAGGGACTTTGTTTATACTCGGGATGGAGGGAATTTTGTTAGTACTTAAATCAGGGCTTCTTGTTTTTCCTCACCAAGGGACTTTTGTTATACCTTGACCAGGGACTTTTGTTATTATTAACTGTGTATTCCCTTGTAGTATCTGGATCTAGCTTTCAAGAATGATGAGGGCCTTTTTGTTATACTCTGATCAGGGACATTACTATACTCTGACCCGGGAACTTGTTATACACGATCAGGGGATATGTTATACTCGATCAGGGGATGTGTTATACTCGATCAGGGGACTTTGTTATTCTCAGTCAGGAGGCTTTGTTATACTCAACCAGGGGCCTTTGTTGTACTCGATCAGGGGAATTTGTTATACTCGATCTGGGGACTTTGTTATACTCGATCAGGGGGCTTTGTTATACTCAACCACGGGACTTTGTTATACTCGATCAGGTGGTTTTGTTATACTTGACCACTGGTCTTTGTTATGGACGATGAGGGGACTTTGTTATACTCGATCAGGGGCCTTTGTTATACTCGATCAGGGGACTTTGTTAGACTCGATCTGGGGGCTTTGTTTTCCTCGATTAGGGGACTTTGTTATACTCCATCAGGGTCTTTGTTATGCTCCATTAGGAGCCTTTGTTATACTCGACCAGGTGACTTTGTTATAGTCGATCAGGGGACTTTGTTATACTTGATCAGGGGACTTTGTATTATTCGATCAGGGGGGCTTTGTTATGCTCGATCAAGAGACTTTGTTATACTCGATCAGAGGACTTTGTTATACTCGATCAGGGGACTTTGTTACACTTGAGCAGGGGACTTTGTTATACTCGATGAGGGGGCTTTGTTATACTCGACCAGGGGACTTTTTTATATTCGATCAGGGTTTTTGTTATACTCGATCAGAGGCCTTTATTATACTCGATCAAGGGCCTTTGTTATACTCGACCAGGGGACTTTGTTATACTCGATCTGGGGACTTTGTTATACTCGATCAGGGGACATTACTATACTCGATTAGGGGCCTTTGTTATACTCGATCTGGGGACTTTGACATACTTGATCAGGGGGCTTTGTTATACTCGACCAGGGGCATTTGTTATGCTCAATCAGGGTGCTTTGTTATACTCGATCAGGGGCCTTTGTTATACCATATCAGAGGCTTTTGTTATACTCGAACCAGGGGAATTTATTAAACTCGATAAGGGGACTTTGTTATACTGGATGAGGGGCCTTTGTTATACTCGATCAAGGGACATTACTATACTCGACCCGGGAACTTTGTTATACTCGTTCAAGGCCATTATTATACTCGACCAGGGGGGTTTGATATACTTGATCAGGGGACTTTCTTATACTCGATGAGGGGGCTCTTTTATACTCGACCAGGGTGATTTGTTATGTTCTACCAGTGGCCTTTGTTATACTCGATCAGGGGGCTTTGTTATATTCGATTAGGGGACTTTCCTATATTAGACCAGGGGACTTTGTTATACTCGATCAGGGGCTTTGTTATATTCGAATAGGGGACTTTGTTATATTCGACCAGGAGACTTTGTTATGGTCAGCCAGGGGCCTTTGTTATACTCGATCAGGGGACATTACTATACTCGACCCGGGAATTTTGTTATACTCAATCAGGGCCATTATTATACTCGACCAGGGGGGTTTGATATACTTGATCAGGGGATTTTCGTATACTCGATGAGGGGGCTCTTTTATACTCGACCAGGGTGATTTGTTATGTTCGACCAGTGGCCTTTGTTATAATCGATCAGGGGGCTTTGTTATATTTGATTAGGGGACTTTCATATATTAGACCAGGGGACTTTGTTATACTCGATCAGGGGCTTTGTTATATTCGAATAGGGGACTTTGTTATATTCGACCAGGGGCATTTGTTATGGTCAGCCAAGGGACTTTGTTATACTCGAAGAGGGGACTTTGTTATACTCGATGAGGGGGCTTTGTTTTCCTCGACCAGGGGACTTTGTTATATTCGATCAGGGGACTTTGTTATACTTGATCAGGGGACTTTGTAGTATTCGATCTGGGGGGCTTTGTTATACTCGATGAGGGGCCTTTGTTATACTTGATCAGGGGACATTACTATACTCGACCCGGGAACTTTGTTATACACGATCAGGGGATAAGTTATACTCGATCAGGGGATGTGTTATACTCGATCAGGGGACTTTGTTATACTCAATCTGTAGGCTTTGTTATACTCAACCGTTGGCCTTTGTTATACTCGATCAGGGGAATTTGTTATACTCGATCTGGGGACTTTGTTATACTCGATCAGGGGGCTTTGTTATACTCAACTACGGGACTTTGTTATACTAGATCAGGTGGTTTTGTTATACTTGACCACTGGTCTTTGTTATGCTCCATTAGGAGCCTTTGTTATACTCGACCAGGGGACTTTGTTATAGTCGATCAGGGGACTTTGTTATACTTGATCAGGGGACTTTGTATTATTCGATCAGGGGGACTTTGTTATGCTCGACGAGGGGCCTTTGTTATGCTCGATAAGGGGATTTGTTATACTCGATCAGGGGGCTTTGTTTATATCGACCAGGGGACATTGTTATACTCCATCAGGGTCTTTGTTATACTCCATCAGGGGCTTTTGTTATACTCGAACCAGGGGAATTTGTTATACTCGAACAGGGGGGTTTGTTATACTCGACCAGGGGCCTTTGTTATGCTCGATAAGGGGACTTTGTTATACTCGATGAGGGGCCTTTGTTATATTCGATTAGGGGACTTTGTTATACTCGACCAGATGACGTTGTTATACTCGATCAGGGGGCTTTGATATACTCGATCAGGGGACTTTGTTATACTAGATCAGGGGACTTTGTTATACTCGATGATTGGACTTTGTTATACTCGATTAGGGGACTTTGTTATACTCGACCAGGGTCCTTTGTTATGCTCGACCAGTGGCGTTTGTTATACTCGATCAGGGGACTTTGTTATATTCGATTAGGAGACTTTGTTATACTCGATGAGGGGCATTTGTTATACTCGATCAAGGGCCTTTGCTATACTCGATCAGGGGACTTTGTTAGACTCGATTCGGGGCCTTTGTTATACTCGATCAGGGGACTTTGATATACTCGATCAGTGGGCTTTGTTATACTCGACCAGGGGCCTTTGTTTTGCTCGATCAGGGGACTTTGTTATACTCGATCAGGGGCCTTTGTTATACTGTATCAGGGGTTTTTGTTATACTTGAACAAGGGGAATTTGTTATACTCGATAAATGAGACCTTGTTATACTCGATCAGGGCCTTTATTATGTTCGACCAGTGGGGTTTGATATACTCGATCAACGGACTTTGTTATACTCCATCAGGGTCTTTTTTATACTCCATTAGGGGCCTTTGTTATACTCCATCAGGGTCTTTGTTATACTCCATTTGGGGCCTTTGTTATACTCAAACAAGGAACTTTGTTTTACTCGATCAGGGGACTTTGTTATACTTGATCAGGGGACATTGTGTTATTCGATCACGGGGGCTTTGTTATGCTCCACCAGGGGCCTTTGTTATGCTCGAGAAGGGGACTTTGTTATACTCGATTAGGAGGCTTTGTTATACTCAACCGGGGGCCTTTGTTATTCTCGATATGGGGCCTTGGTTATACTCGACCAGGGGACTTTGTTATACTCGATCAGGGGAATTTGTTATACTCATCCAGGGGACTTTGTTATACACGATACGGGGACTTTGTTATACTCGATCAGGGGACTTTGTTATACTCGATTAGGGGCTTTTGTTATACTCGATCAAGGGCCTTTGTCATACTCGATCAGAGGACTTTGTTAGACTCGATGGGGGGTCTTTTTTATACTCGATGAGGGGCCTTTTTATACTCAATCATGGGCCTTTGTTATACTCAACCAGGGGACTTTGTTATATTCGATCAGGGGACTTTGTTATACTCGATCAGAGGACTTTGTTATACACGATCAGGTGATATGTTATACTCGATCAGGGGATGTGTTATACTCGATCAGGGGACTTTGTTATACTCGATCAAGAGGCTTTGTTATACTCAACCGGGGGCCTTTGTTATACTCGATCAGGGGCCTTTGTTATACTCGATCAAGGGACTTTGTTATACTCGACCATGGGACTTTGTTATACTAGATCAGTGGACTTTGCTATACTCGATCAGGGGCCTTTATTATATTTGACCAGGGGACTTTGTTATACTCGATTTGGGGACTTTGTTATACTCGATGAGAAGGCTTTGTTATACTCGATCAGGGGACTTTGTTATACTCGACCAGGGTCCTTTGTTATGCTCGACCAGTGGCCTTTGTTATAATCGATCAGGGGGGCTTTGTTATATTCGATTAGGGGACTTTGTTATACTCGATGAGGGGCATTTGTTATTCTCGATCAAGGGGCTTTGCTATACTCAATCAGTGGATTTTGTTATACTAGATGAGGGGACTTTGTTATACTCAATCAGGGGGCTTTGTTATACTCGACCAGGGTCCTTTGTTATGCTCGATCAGAGGACTTTGTTATACTAGATCAGGGGACTTTGTTATACTCGATCAGGAGCCTCTATTATATTCGACCAGGGGACTTTGTTATACTCGATTAGGGGATTTTGTTATACTCGATGAGGGGGCTTTGATATACCCGATCAGGGGGCTTTTTTATATTCGACTAGGGGACTTTGTTATACTCGAAGAGGGGCATTTGTTATACTCGATCAAGTGCCTTTGCTATACTCGATCAGGGGTTTTGTTATACTAGATCAGGGAACTTTGTTATACTCGATAAGGTGACTTTGTTATACTTGATGAGAGGACTTTGTTTTACTCGATCAGGGGACTTTTTTATATTCGATCAGGTTACTTTATTATACTCGATCAAGGGCCTTTGTTATACTCCATCAGGGGACTTTGTTATTCTCGATCAGAGGATTTTGTTATATATGATCAGGGGCCTTTGTTATACTCGATCAGGGGACTTTGTTATTCTCGATCAGAGGACTTTGTTATATTCGATCAGGGGACATTACTATACTCGACCAGGGAACTTTGTTATACACGATCAGGGGATATGTTATTCTTGATCAGGGGACTTTGTAATATTCGATCGGGGGGCTTTGTTATACTCGACCAGGGGCCTTTGTTATGCTATATAAGATTTTATTGTTATACTCGAACCAGGGGAATTTGTTAAACTCGATAAGGGGACTTTGTTATACTCGATGAAGGGCATTTGTTATACTCGATTAGGGGACATTACTATACTCGACCCGGGAACTTTGTTATACTCGATCAGGGCCATTATTATACTCGACCAGGGGGATTTCATATACTTGATCAGGGGACTTTTTTATACGCGATGAGGGGGCTCTTTTATACTCGACCCGGGTGATTTGTTATGTTCGACCAGTGGCCTTTGTTATACTCGATCAGGGGACTTTGTTATATTCGATTAGTGGACTTTCATATATTCGACCAGGGGCCTTTGTTATTGTCAACCAGGGGACTTTGTTATACTCCATCAGGGGACTTTGTTATACTCGATCAGGGGGCTTTGTTTTCCTCGACCAGGGGACTTTGTTATACTCGATCAGGGACTTTGTTATACTTGATCAGGGGACTTTGTAATATTCGATCGGCGGGCTTTGTTATACTCCACCAGGGGCCTTTGTTATGCTCGATAAGGGACTTTGTTATACTCGATGAAGGGCCTTTGTTATACTCGATCAGGGGATATGTTATACTCGATCAGGGTATGTGTTATACTCAACCGGGGGCGTTTGTTATACTTGATCATGGGCCTTTGTTATACTCGATCAGGTGACTTTGTTATACTCGACAATGGGACTTTGTTATACTCGATCAGGGACTTTGTTATACTCGATCAGGGGCCTTTATTATACTCAATTAAGGGTCTTTGTTATACTCGATCAGGGGACTTTGTTATACTCGGCCAGGGGCCTTTGTTATACTCGATCAGGGGCCTTTATTATACTCGATCAAGGGACTTTGTTATACTCGATCAGGTGACTTTGTTAAATTCGTTGAGGGGGCTTTGTTTTCCTCGATCAAGGGACTTTGTTATACTCCATGAGGGTCTTTGTTATACTCCATCAGGGGCCTTTGTTATACTCGAGCAGGGGACTTTGTTATACTCGATCAGGGGACTTTGTTATACTTGATCAGGGGACTTTGTAATATTCGATCAGGGGGCTTTGTTATACTCGATCAGGGGACTTTGTTATACTCGACCAGGGGACTTTGTTTTACTCGATGAGGGGACTTTGTTATACTCGATTAGGGGCCTTTGTTATACTCGAACAGGGGACTTTGTTATACTCGATTAGTGGACTTTGTTACACTCGATGAGGGGGCTTTGATATACTCGATTAGGGGACTTTGTTATACTCGATCAAGGGACTTTTTTATACTCAATGATTGGGCTTTGTTATACTCGATCAGGGGACTTTGTTATGCTCGACCAAGGTCCTTTGTTATGCTTGACCAGTGGCCTTTGTTATACTCGATTAGAGGACTTTTTTATACACGATCAGGGGACTTTGTTTTAATCAATCAGGGGACTTTTTTATATTCGATCAGAGGATTTTGTTATACTCGATGAGGGGCCTTTATTATACTCGACCAGGGGACTTTGTTATACTCGACCAGGGGACTTTGTTTAACTCAATCAGGGGACTTTTTTATATGCGATAAGGATTTTTGTTATACTCGATCAGGGCCCTGTATTATACTCGATCAAGGGCCTTTGTTATACTCAATCAGGGGACTTTGTTATACTCGATAAGAAGGACTTTGTTATACTCGATTAGGGGACTTTGTTATACTCGACCAGGGGACTTTGTTATACTCGATAAGGGGACTTTGTTATACTCGATCAGGGGACATTACTATACTCGATTAGGGGCCTTTGTTATACTCGATCAGGGGACTTTGATATACTCGATCATGGGGCTTTGTTATACTCGACCAGGGGCCTTTGTTAAGCTCAATCAGGGTACTTTGTTATACTCGATGAGGGGCCTTTGTTATACTCGATCAGGGGACATTACTACACTCGACCCGGGAACTTCGTTATACTCGATCAGGGCCATTATTATACTCGACCAGGGGGGTTTGATATACTTGATCAGGGGACTTTCTTATACTCGATGAGGGGGCTCTTTTATACTCGACCAGGGTGATTTGTTATATTCGACCAATGGCCTTTGTTATACTCGATCAGGGTGATTTGTTATATTCGATTAGGGGACTTTCATATATTAGACCAGGGGACTTTGTTATACTCGATCAGGGGCTTTGTTATATTCGAATAGGGGACTTTGTTATATTCGACCAGGGGCCTTTGTTATGGTCAGCCAGGGGACTTTGTTATACTCGATGAGGGGACTTTGTTATACTCGATCAGGGGGCTTTGTTTTCCTCGACCAGGGGACTTTGTATACTCGATCAGGGGACTTTGTTATTATTGATCAGGGGACTTTGTAGTATTCGATCTGGGGGGCTGTGTTATACTCGATGAGGGGCCTTTGTTATACTCGATCAGGGGACATTACTATACACGACCCGGGAACTTTGTTATACACGATCAGGGGATATGTTATACTCGATCAGGGGATGTGTTATACTCGATCAGGGGACTTTGTTATACTCAGTCAGGAGGCTTTGTTATACTCAACCACGGGCCTTTGTTATACTCGATCAGGGGAATTTGTTATACTCGATCTGGGGACTTTGTTATACTCGATCAGGGGGCTTTGTTATACTGAACCACGGGACTTTGTTATGCTCGATCAGGTGGTTTTGTTATACTTGACCACTGGTCATTGTTATGCACGATGAGGGGACTTTGTCATACTCGATCAGGGGCCTTTGTTATACTCGATCAGGGGACTTTGTTAGACTCGATCAGGGGGCTTTGTTTTCCTCAATTAGGGGACTTTGTTATACTCCATCAGGGTCTTTGTTATGCTCCATTAGGAGCCTTTGTTATATTCGACCAGGTGACTTTGTTATAGTCGATCAGGGGACTTTGTTATACTTGATCAGGGGACTTTGTATTATTCGATCAGGGGGGCTTTGTTATGCTCGACGAGGGGCCTTTGTTATGCTCGATAAGGGGGCTTTGTTATACTCGATCAGGGGACTTTGTTATACTCCATTAGGGGCCTTTATTATACTCGTTCAAGAGCCTTTGTTATACTCGATCAGAGGACTTTGTTATACTCGACCAGGGGACTTTGTTATACTCGATCAGGGGCTTTGTTATAATCGAATAGGGGACTTTGATATATTCGACCAGGGGCCTTTGTTATGGTCAGCCAGGGGACTTTGTTATACTCTATGAGGGGACTTTGTTATACTCGATCAGGGGGCTTTGTTTTCCTCGACCAAGGGACTTTGTTATACTCGATCAGGGGACTTTGTTATTATTGATCAGGGGACTTTGTAGTATTCGATCTGGGGGGCTTTGTTATACTCGATGAGGGGCCTTTGTTATACTCGATCACGTGACATTACTATACTCGACTCGGGAACTTTGTTTTACACGATCAGGGGATATGTTATACTCGATCAGGGGATGTGTTATACTCGATCAGGGGACTTTGTTATACTCAGTCAGGAGGCTTTGTTATACTCAACCAGGGGCCTTTGTTATACTCGATCAGGGGAATTTGTTATACTCGATCTGGGGACTTTGTTATACTCGATCAGGGGGCTTTGTTATACTCAACCACGGGACTTTGTTATACTCGATCAGGTGGTTTTGTTATACTTGACCACTGGTCTTTGTTATGGACGATGAGGGGACTTTGTTATACTCGATCAGGGGCCTTTGTTATACTCGATCAGGGGACTTTGTTAGACTCGATCAGGGGGCTTTGTTTTCCTCGATTAGGGGACTTTGTTATACTCCATCAGGGTCTTTGTTATGCTCCATTAGGAGCCTTTGTTATACCCGACCAGGTGACTTTGTTATAGTCGATCAGGGGACTTTGTTATACTTGATCAGGGGACTTTGTATTATTCGATCAGGGGGGTTTTGTTATGCTCGATCAAGAGCCTTTGTTATACTCGATCAGAGGACTTTGTTATACTCGATCAGGGGACTTTATTACACTTGAGCAGGGGACTTTGTTATACTCGATGAGGGGGCTTTGTTATACTCGACCAGGGGACTTTGTTATACTCGACCACGGACTTTGTTTAACTCAATCAGGGGACTTTTTTATATTCGATCAGGGTTTTTGTTATACTCGATCAGGGGCCTTTATTATACTCGATCAAGGGCCTTTGTTATACTCGATGAGGGGACTTTGTTATACTCGATAAGAAGGACTTTGTTATACTCGATATGGTGACTTTGTTATACTCGACCAGGGGACTTTGTTATACTCGATCAGGGGACTTTGTTATACTCGATCAGGGGACATTACTATACTCGATTAGGGGCCTTTGTTATACTCGATCTGGGGACTTTGATATACTTGATCAGGGGGCTTTGTTATACTCGACCAGGGGCATTTGTTATGCTCAATCAGGGTACTTTGTTATACTCGATCAGGGGCCTTTGTTATACCATATCAGAGGCTTTTGTTATACTCGAACCAGGGGAATTTGTTAAACTCGATAAGGGGACTTTGTTATACTGGATGAGGGGCCTTTGTTATACTCGATCAAGGGACATTACTATACTCTACCCGGGAACTTTGTTATACTCGTTTCAAGGCCATTATTATACTCGACCAGGGGGGTTTGATATACTTGATGAGGGAACTTTCTTATACTCGATGAGGGAGCATTTTTATACTCGACCAGGGTGATTTGTTATGTTCGACCAGTGGCCTGTGTTATACTCGATCAGGGGGCTTTGTTATATTCGATTAGGGGACTTTCCTATATTAGACCAGGGGACTTTGTTATACTCGATTAGGGGCTTTGTTATATTCGAATAGGGGACTTTGTTATATTCGACCAGGGGCCTTTCTTATGGTCAGCCAGGGGCCTTTGTTATACTCGATCAGGGGACATTACTATACTCGACCCGGGAACTTTGTTATACTCAATCAGGGCCATTATTATACTCGACCAGGGGGGTTTGATATACTTGATCAGGGGACTTTCGTATGCTCGATGAGGGGGCTTTTTTATACTCGACCAGGGTGATTTGTTATGTTCGACCAGTGGCCTTTGTTATAATCGATCAGGGGGCTTTGTTATATTCGATTAGGGGACTTTCATATATTAGACCAGGGGACTTTGTTATACTCGATCAGGGGCTTTGTTATATTCGAATAGGGGACTTTGTTATATTCGACCAGGGGCATTTGTTATGGTCAGCCAGGGGACTTTGTTATACTCGAAGAGGGGACTTTGTTATACTCGATCAGGGGGCTTTGTTTTCCTCGACCAGGGGACTTTGTTATATTCGATCAGGGGACTTTGTTATACTTGATCAGGGGACTTTGTAGTATTCGATCTGGGGGGCTTTGTTATACTCGATGAGGGGCCTTTGTTATACTCGATCAGGGGACATTACTATACTCGACCCGGGAACTTTGTTATACACGATCAGGGGATGTGTTATACTCGATCAGGGGATGTGTTATACTCGATCAGGGGACTTTGTTATACTCAATCTGGAGGCTTTGTTATACTCAACCGTTGGCCTTTGTTATACTCGATCAGGGGAATTTGTTATACTCGATCTGGGGACTTTGTTGTTCTCGATCAGGGGGCTTTGTTATACTCAACCACGGGACTTTGTTATACTCGATCAGGTGGTTTTGTTATACCTGACCACTGGTCTTTGTTATGCTCCATTAGGAGCCTTTGTTATACTCGACCAGGGGACTTTGTTATAGTCGATCAGGGGACTTTGTTATACCTGATCAGGGGACTTTGTATTATTCGATCAGGGGGACTTTGTTATGCTCGACGAGGGGCCTTTGTTATGCTCGATAAGGGGATTTGTTATACTCGATCAGGGGGCTTTGTTTATATCGACCAGGGGACATTGTTATACTCCATCAGGGTCTTTGTTATACTCCATCAGGGGCTTTTGTTATACTCGAACCAGGTGAATTTGTTATACTCGAACAGGGGACTTTGTTATACTCGATCAGGGAAATTTGTTATACTCGACCAGGGGACTTTGTTATTCTCGACCAGGGTACTTTGTTATACTCGATTAGGGGAATTTCTTATACTCGACCAGGGGACTTTGTTATCCTCGATAAGGCGACTTTCTTATATTTGATGATGGGACTTTGTTATACTCGATGAGGGGCTTTGTTATATTCGATTAGGTGACTTTGTCATACTCGATGAGGGGCCTTTGTTAGACTCGATGAGGGGCCTTTGTTGTACTCGATTAGAAGACTTTGTTATACTCGATCAAGGGCCTTTGTTATACTCGATTAGGGGACTTTGTTATATTCGATCAGGGGGCTTTCTTATATTTGATGATGGGACTTTGTTATACTCGATGAGGGGCTTTGTTATATTCGATTATGTGACTTTGTCATACTCGATGAGGGGCCTTTGTTAGACTCGATGAGGGGCCTTTCTTATACTCGATTAGAGGACTTTGTTATACTTAGTGAGGGGCCTTTGTTATACTCGATCAAGGCTTTTGTTATACTCGAACCAGGGGACGTTGTTATTCTCGATCATGAGATTTTGTTATACTCCATGAGGGGCCTTTATTATACTCGACCAGGAGACTTTGTTATACACGAACATTGGACTTTGTTTTTCTCGATCAGGAGACTTTGTTATACTCGAATAGGGGCCTTTGTTTTACTCGAACAGGGACCTTTGTTATACTCGAGAAGGGGGCTTTGTTATACTCGACCAAGGGACTTTGCTATACTCGATCATTGGACTTTGTTTTACTCGATCAGGAGACTTTGTTATACTCGGATTGGGGCCTTTGCTAGACTCGACCTGGGGGCTTTGATATACTCGATTAGGGGACTTTGTTATACTCGATCAGGGCTTTGCTATACTCGATCAGGGGACTTTGTTATACTCGATTAGGGGAATTTGTTATACTCGACCAGGGGACTTTGTTATACTCGTTGATTGGACTTTGTTTTACTCGATCAGGAGACTTTGTTATACTCGACCAGGGGACTTTGTTATACTCGATTCGGGAACTTTATTATACTCGATCAGGGAGCTTTGTTATACTCGATGAGGGGCCATTGTTATACTATATCAGGGACTTTTGTTACACTCGAACAAGGGTAATTTCTTATACTCGATCATGAGACCTTGTTATACTCGATCAGGGCCTTTATTATGCTCGACCAGGGAGGTTTGATATACTTGATCAGAGGACTTTGTTATACTCGATCAGGGGACTTTGTTATACTCGACCAGGGTGCTTTGTTGTGCTCGACTAGTGGACTTTGTTATACTCGATAAGGGGACTTTGTTATACACGATCAGGGGACTTTGTTATACTCGATCATGGGCCTTTGTTATACTCAAGCAGTGGACTTTGTTATACTCGATCAGGGGAAATTGTTATACTCGACCAGGGGACTTTGTTATTCTCGATCCGGGGAATTTGTTCTATTCGACCAGGGGACTTTGTTATACTCGATCAAGGGCCTTTGTTATACTCGATCAGAGGACTTTGTTATACTCGATTAGGGAACTTTGTTATACTTGAGCAGGGGACTTTGTTATACTCGATCAGGGGGCTTTGTTATACTCGACCAGGGGACATTACTATACTCGACCAGGGAACTTTGTTATACAGGATCAGGGGATATGTTTTACTCGATCAGGGGATGTGTTATACCCGATTAGGGGACTTTGCTATACTCGATCAGGATGCTTTGTTATACTCAACCGGGGGCCTTTGTTATACTCGATTAGGGGCTTTTGTTATACTCGATCAAGGGACTTTGTTATACTCGATCAGGGGGCTTTATTTATATCGACCAGCGGACTTTGTTTTACTCCATCAGGGTCTTTGTTATACTCCATCAGGGGCCTGTGTTATACTCGACCAGGGGACTTTGTTATACTCGACCGGGGACTTTGTTATACTTGATCAGGAGACTTTGTAATATTCGATCAGGGGGCTTTGTTATACTCGACCAGGGGCCTTTGTTATGCTCGATATGGGGACTTTGTTATACTCGATGAGGGGCCATTGTTATATTCGATCAGGGGACTTTGTTATTCTCGACCAGGTGACTTTGTTATACTCGATCAGGGGGCTTTGATATACTCGATCAGGGGACTTTGTTATACTCGATCAGGGGACTTTGTTATACTCGATGATTGGACTTTGTTATATTCGATTAGGGGACTTTGTTATACTCGACCAGGGTCCTTTGTTATGCTCGACCGGTGGCGTTTGTTATACTCGATCAGGGGACTTTGTTAGACTCGATTAGGGGCCTTTGTTATACTCGATCAGGGGACTTTGATATACTCGATCAGGGGACTTTGTTAGACTCGATCAGGGCCTTTATTATGCTCGACCAGTGGGGTTTAATATACTCGATCAAGGGACTTTGTTACACTAGATTAGGGGGCTTTGTTATACTCGACCAGGGTGCTTTGTTATACTTGACCAGTGGCCTTTGTTATACTTGATCAGGGTGCTTTGTTATATTCGATTAGGGGACTTCGTTATACTCGACCAGAGGCCGTTTTTATGGTCAACCAGGGGACTTTGTTATACTCAATCATTGGATTTGTTATACTCGACCAGGAAACTTTGTTATACTTGATTTGGGGACTTTGTAATATTCGATCAGGGGGGCTTTGTTATACTCGACCAGGGGCCTTTGTTATGCTCGATAAGAGAACTTTGTTATACTTGATGAGGGGCCTTTGTTATACTCGATCAGGTAAATTTGTTATACTCGATCAGGAGACTTTATTATACTCCATCAGGGTCTTTGTTATGCTCCATTAGGGGCCTTTGTTATACTCGACCAGGGTACTTTGTTATACTCGACCAGGGGACTTTTTTATACTTTATCAGGGGACTTTGTATTATTCGATCAGGGGGGCTTTGTTATGTTCGACCAGGGGCCTTTGTTATGCTCGATAAGGGGACTTTGTTATACTCGATCAGGAAGCTTTGTTATACTCAACCGGGAGCCTTTGTTATACTCAATAAGGGGCCTTGGTTATACTCGACCAGGGGACTTTGTTATACTCGATAAGAAGACTTTGTTATACTCGACCAGGGGACTTTGTTATACATGATCAGGGGAATTTGTTATACTCGACCAGGGGCATTTGTTATGGTCAACAAGGGGACTTTGTTATACTCAATCAGGGTGACTTTGTTATACTTGATCAAGGGGCTTTGTTTTCCTCGATCAGGGGACTTTGTTATACTCGATCAGGGGACTTTGTTACACTCGATGATTGGGCTTTGTTATACTCGATCAAGGGCCTTTTCATAATCGATTAAGAGACTTTGTTAGACTCGATGAGGGGCCTTTGTTATACTCGATGAGGGGCCTTTGTTATACTCAATCATGGGCCATTGTTATATTCAACCAGGGGACTTTGTTATACTCGATCAGGGGGCTTTGTTATAATCGATTAGGGGACTTCGTTAGACTCGATGAGGGGCATTTGATATACTCGATCAAGAGCCTTTGATATACTCGTTCAGGGGACTTTGTAAAACCTGATCAGGGGGCTTTGTTATGCTCGATCAGGGGCCTTTGTTATACTATATCAGGGGCTTTTGTTATACTCGAACCAGGGGAATTTGTTATACTCGATCATGA
>NW_024741749.1:0-30069 GCF_018991925.1 Homarus americanus | reverse complement strand
GTCAGGCCTGGACCTTTTCAGAACTATCTGGGAAAGTCATCAGGTGGGGCCATGTGTATATTGGGAGAGCAACCGTGAGAGTTCCCCTACACTTGACTTCCCAAACGTCGGGCCAGACTGGAGTTTCTGAGATGTAAGGAGAAGTCGTCAGGTGGGGCCGTGTAACACGAGAGGCCTTGAGTTGGGCTCCAAGGGTTACAAGTGACCTGGCTAATTGTGAGGTCAGGTCTGGACTTCTTTCTGCGGTGTAGGTTATTGTATATTGGGAGAGAGTCGGCTGGTGCCTTCTTACATGTGTGACATGGGAGGGGGAGCTAGTTGGTTTACAATCCTTGGTCAACCGCAGAGTTACCCTACACTTGACGTCCCTCGGCTAATGTCCGGTCAGACTGGAGTTTCTGAGATGTAAGCTGTGGTCTGACAAACCATCACTACACCTCCCGCCAAGACCAAAGCTTACATGCTCAGAGAACTGATGACACATTTAAAGTAGACAGTAACATCATGTGCAGTATCTAATATAGTCCCTCAGGCGATAATGCATCCTTACATTTACAAATTATAACATTAGAGATGTATGTTTTTCTACTGGCATAGTTTGATCTGACAAAGCTTACTATACCTCCCGCCAAGATTAAAGCTTCTATGACAGGAGAAAAAAATAAAATACATACACAGTAATTGAACATAGAGTGATCTAAAGGTCCTTCATAGTGTCCGAGGCAAACTTGCAAATCACATTCTACAAACAAAAACAGGTGTTACATTGCCTAACCAGGCCGTGTCAAAATAATAATTCATCTCAGTCAGTAAATGGCTACAACATTGTGTTTGGTAATACAAAACATTGATCAAATGAACTCATAGAAAAAGTGACTAATCTTTTTTTAAAAAACATTCTTTGTAGTACATGTTAACAAAAATCAGAGAATGAAATACTTCATACAAAATGCTCCTGCTTAACATGTTAGGGTGTTATATCTTTTTATTACACATCAGCAACATCAACAACATCAGTACATTTGTTGGGTCCAGCATGGCTCAAGTCCTCCATCCAGCTGGTATCTGAAAATAAGGAATGCTGGCAGCACAACAACGGTAGTCGATTGGTCCTTCTGATTATCCACCTTTTCATCGTCGACTTTCTTCTGATGTCAGCACAGCGTCTCTTCTGTCTTCACATAGCACGTTTTTCCTTCTTCAATACCGCACTTTGTAGGTCGTGTCACCACATCTGACTTCTTCACACTTCCTCCTGGTTTCTATAATATTCCAGATGATTTTTCTGTTCACCTGCGCTTCCTCTACGTTTAGAGCATTTTCATATTCCAGACGATTTTTCTGCTCGTCTGCGTTTCTTTATACATCTTCGTTTTCCGTCATATTCCAGATGAATTTTTCTGCTCCATCTGTATTTCTTTATACATCTTCGTTTTCAACATATTCCAGACGATTTTCTGTTCATCTGCCGCCGGCCCTCTCCGGCCGGGATGAAGCCGGTCCACTGTTTGGGCTGTCGTCTCATTAGATAACTCGTAAGGCAGGTTCCGCGGACCAGGCCTCGCCCTCCGTACGTGAGTGTCGGCGAGACCAAAGACCGTCCTGTCTTACACCTTCCACAGTGGTGAATCCCTCCCTGGCTGGGCTCACCAGGGTTCGTTGTGTGGCACTTCATTCCACACTCCTTAACTTCCTAGTAGAAAAATATAAACTCTTCTTAATCCTAGACCAGGTAGGACTTGAAAGAAGTGGGGGTGGTGCGTGGCGGGTGTGGTGCTGCATTCCTCACGCTGCATTCCTCACGCTGCTACTTCTCTTCTTATATGTGCTGTGGACGGATTCCGGCTAGCCATGGGGCGGTACTGTGTGTGACATTTGACAGAAACAATCCTAAAGGGATGATGGATTAGTTGGAAGTGCATTCGCAAAAAAAAACAGATATTTACTTTATAAGTTACGTCAATGTTTGGTAACTATTATTTCCGTCACGACAATTTTCTCATTAGGCTGGGTCGGGGAGTGAAGCTCTGCTCACTACATTGAATATTATTTATCACTACGCGTCAAAGAGTACATTACAAATCATACTAGCATAAAAACACACTGAGTGAAGCTCTGTAATTATCGCAATGTTAAGTAACACTAACCACCAATTTCGAAGCATAACTCACAGGACAAAACATTGGTGGTCACCCGGGCGGGCGGGGCGGGAAACATTCGGCCATGATGCGCGCGTGACCTAGGGAAGGCGTACCCGGGACGGGGCGCGGGGCGGGGCGGGGCGGGACGGGGCGGAGCGGAGCGCAGCGGGGCGGAGCGGGGCAGGGCAGGGCAGGGCAGGGTGGAGCGAGGCGGGAACGGATGGGTACGGAGGGTGAGGTGAGGGTTAGGACAGGGAGGAGGATGTAGGTTAAAAGACATGTTAAGTTATAACAGTTAGTACAGACACCGCTTCTATCGCTAAAACACAATGGGTACATTTAACACTGACCGACAATTAAAAAGCACTTGGGATACTGAGAATTTCACAGAACGCGGGGAACACTGAGAAATTACGTTAAGCACTGAACATATTTCTAGACAAAAAAAAATTCGCGCATACCACGACGAGAGACATTTACTTGAGCTGTAACGGTGACACACTAGGCCACTTTTCACGCTACGACACGGGAATTACTTATTACACAATTGTAGACAAACTTAGACTGAAACAAATGAAGGATGAAACGAGCCAGGTGTTATGGCTAACGGAGGGAAGGCGTGAGTTTACGTTAAGTTCGCTGCTACCATTATAATAACTAAGCGAGGGAGGCGTGAATTACATATATAGTTCGCTGTCACCTATAACAAGAGACAAGGAGAGCGTGAATTACATATAGTTCGCTGTCACCTATATAATGTAACTATATCTTGCATGAACTCCTTATCACGCACTTTCGAACAATACTCAAACAACGAGTCAGGTGTTATGGCTAAAATGAGGGAGGGCATGGGTTTACGTTAAGTACACTGTTACCAATAACAAGGGACGAGGGAAGCGTGAATTACGTATAGTTCGCTGTCACCTATAACAAGGGACAAGGAAGGCGTGGGTTACACATAGTACGCTGCCGCCATTGTAATGAGACAAAATCTCACATGAAGAGGTAAGTTAGGAGTTTATAGTAGTAGAGTATTATAGCGAGAGGAAATGGTAGCGTGTCTCGAGGGTATGATGTCAACACTGTATATTAACACAGGCACAGTACAAGTGTAGTATATAAAACACCAATGCGTGTTACAGCTTTATTTTACTAGTTCAATAGGGGGGATTAATAGGGGGGGTTCGTACACAATTTATGATAGACTATGGTATTCTCGTATAACCTAACCTCACAATTAGAATGGGCACTTCACTAAGTCGATCGTTGGGGAGGTTCGGGATCACTGCACTTCTACAGTCTACACAGCCAGCACTTACTGTTACACGTGGAGTTGACAGCACTTTGTCGATGGACCCAGCTGAGACTTCGTTACACTTAGTGGTGGGCTTCTCTCGAGCGGGACTGGGGACGTGGTAGCTGGCCCTCACTAGTTACAAGACAACTGCTTCTCTGCCAATCCTCGAGGGAGGACCAGGACGTCCTATATATTGGGAAGCGAGCCGTCAGGTTCAGCTGGCCTGGCGGGCGGCGAAGGGTCTCTTTACATTTGACCCCGCAAATGTGCGGTCAGGCCTGGACCTTTTCAGAACTATCTGGGAAAGTCATCAGGTGGGGCCATGTGTATATTGGGAGAGCAACCGTGAGAGTTCCCCTACACTTGACTTCCCAAACGTCGGGCCAGACTGGAGTTTCTGAGATGTAAGGAGAAGTCGTCAGGTGGGGCCGTGTAACACGAGAGGCCTTGAGTTGGGCTCCAAGGGTTACAAGTGACCTGGCTAATTGTGAGGTCAGGTCTGGACTTCTTTCTGCGGTGTAGGTTATTGTATATTGGGAGAGAGTCGGCTGGTGCCTTCTTACATGTGTGACATGGGAGGGGGAGCAAGTTGGTTTACAATCCTTGGTCAACCGCAGAGTTACCCTACACTTGACGTCCCTCGGCTAATGTCCGGTCAGACTGGAGTTTCTGAGATGTAAGCTGTGGTCTGACAAACCATCACTACAGTTGGGTGGGGTGGGGTGGAGTGGGGTGGGGTGGAGTGGGGTGGGGTGGGTGGGGTGGGTGGGGTGGGGTGGAGTGGGGTGGGGTGGGGTGCGGTGGGGTGGGGTGGGGTGCAGTGGGGTGCAGGTGGGGTGGGGTGGGGTGGGGTGGGGTGCGGTGGGGTGGAGGGGTGGGCTGGGGTGGGCTGCGGTGGGGTGGGGTGGGGTGGGGTGGGGTGGGGGTATGATTCAAACTTGACCCCATACTGTTTTGGGGGAACGTACGTGTGTGTGTGTGTGTGTGTACAAAGCGTTATACTGTGTGTGTGTCTTTGGTATAAAATTTCAGGTGTGTTGGGGAGCCATGTGTATCTCGCCTGAATTTCTGTACATGTTTGAAGTCCTGGTGCTCAGAGTTGGTATGGCAGAGACTGTTTGAACCCAGAGAAACACAGTATATACGCCCTCTTTACACACACACACACACACACACACACACACAAACAGTAACAGACACTAAACTCACACAAAACAAACACAAACATAAACATACACAAACATTAAACAAATATAAACACCAAACAAACACAAAATACAAACATAAAAACAGTAAAGAAACACAAATATAAACACACACAAACACTAAAGCACACAAACACGACGTAAACACAAATCCAAACTATCATCATGAACAAATAATCATATACTGTAGATCATTCCCCCACGACCGTAAACATTAGTGCGGTAAAGGGTCGGTAATATCTGTTTTAACAAGGTAAATCACAAGAAAATATTCACAAACGGGAGAATAGTGGAATGTGAGGCACCGAGAGAGAGAGAGAGAGAGAGAGAGAGAGAGAGAGAGAGAGAGAGAGAGAGAGGGAGATGCCCTCAAGCTCTCCCTCGACATGACAATACTAACCCACGATCGACCCTAAGGATGATTCACACTTTACGATACGGGGGAATTTTCACCTCTGGAGATTCTATTGTTGATGGGACACCTTCGGATCTTCCCCTCCCCTCCCCTCCCCTCTAGGCCAGGCAAATACGAGTGAGCGAGGTAGCTGGTCTTAAAGGACGATGTTTATAAGATCGTCTGGGATACCAAATGGGGTATAAAAGTCGCTCATAACATCTTTATGGGCATAGCACTTTAAAGGTGCCATTGGTGACCTCCCCCTCCCCTCTCCCTCCCCTTCCACCTCGAAAAGATGGAAAATGGCGAAAATTGGAATATTTATATTTTTTTAAAGTAAGAATCAACCAAAAAGGGAAATTTGACTAAGGGAGGATGTTGTGGTGTGTGTTGGTGGTGAGGGAGGGTCGCTAGTTAGGACACACACACACACACACACACACACACACACACAGTACAGGTCCTCAGTCTACACAACAATTGCCATAACAATGTCTTTCACCCTGTCCCTACATCCTACCCTCACCCCCTTAGTGCCCTCACTCGCCCCTACCTCTCCCCTCCCTCATCCCCCCTCCCCTCCGTCAACCCACCTCCCCTTCCTCTCCCCTCCCTCATCCCCCCTCCCCTTCCTCCCTCACCCAAGCCTTAATTTAACCAGCCTAGTAGTTGAACGTGTGGGGAATATTTTTGAACATCTTCCATTGAACATTTATCTCTTCTCGTCCCCTCTCTCCCTCTCCATCTTCCCTCTCCTCCTCCTTCTTGTAATTTCTCCCTCATTTATCTCTTCCTCATCTTCCTTACTTCTCTTCCTTTCCTCACTTCATTTTTGTCATGTTTCGTCTCCTCCTCCTCACCTGTTTTCCTTTTTCCCCTTCCTCCTCCTCCTGCTTTCTTCTTCCCCTCCATAGTGTCCATTATTCTTTCCTCTCCTTCTGCTCCTGTCTTCTCCTTCCTTCCTCCCTCTCTCTATTCCTTCCCTCTCCTCTTCTTTTCTTCCCTCATTTTCTCCTCAATTCCTCTCCTCCTCCCCCTTTCTTCTTTCCTCTCCTTCCCCTGTTTTCTTCCCCCTCCCTCTATTCCCTTCTTCTCCTCTTTCTTCTTGTCTTCCCACATCCTCTCTTCCTTTTCTCTCCTCCTCCTCTCCTTTGCTGTGCTTCTCTATGATATCAACCATGTCTTCTTACCATCAATCTTTCCATCTTTGTCTCCTCGTAATGTTGACAGAGAACCGTGGACTCAAATCTTCCTCTTATCCTTCATCATAGGATCAATACTCAATGGACAAATCCTTCCTCGGGTCACGGCTTATCCTTCAAGTCCTTCCGGGAGTCGCAAATTAGGACTCTATTTGACGTAACCTCCTCGACGGTGAGAACAACGCCCGTGATCCGTTGCTAATTGGATCATTCCATCTCTCTGTTAACTCTTTGGATTCAATTGCCTTTGCGCCGAACTTCCTTTGTTTTTGATCGTGTCGTTCTTCTCTGGGTTTAGAGAGAATGTGTGTGTAATAATAATAATAATAATAATAATAATAATTAACGGTTTATTCAAAGAGCTTGGCAGCCAGAAGGCTTAAAATATACAGTTACATATTTGGGGAATGGGTTACGAATTACAAATAATATACAAGTAACATAAGTGACACAAATGAGACATATAATAACTAGATGGGGAAAAGCTCAAACTACAGTTCATTTCAACATAGTGACAGTGTAAGGAGCAGTGTTTACTGGGAGTGAATACACTGATTTATTACAAGTTATTGATAATTTTTACAATGGTTGGGACTGGGCTGTTCTTATAGCGATCAGTTCGTGCACGTATGGGCTGGATGCGGTTGTGGTGTCGAACAGCAATTCTCGGACAAGGGATCTCAGGTGGTAGTCGGAGCCGGTGTCGGGGATGGTGTAGAAGCTTCTTACCAAATTTGCAGATGAGGTCGTGGTGATGGTCAGTGAGAGTCGAAAGGGTCAGTGTGTTGAGCGCTTCTTGATATGTGGAGTAGGAAGGGGAGATAATCTTGCATGCCCTCTTTTGCACTTTTTCTAGGTGTTTACGTTGTGTGGCATTTAGGGAGGATGACCAGGTGGGGGAGGCATAGGTGAGCTTGGGAAGTATGAATGTTGTGTAAACACTGAGGAGCTCGTGTGCAGGAACTCCGAGGGACTTGAGTCGGCGGAGGAGGTGGAGACGGAAACTGGAGGATTTGATAACTTCACACTGACGTGTGGTTTCCAATTTAGTTTGTTGTCTATGGTGACGCCGAGGAGCTTCGTGGAATCTAGCCTGGGGAGTGTGTTCCGGACCTGGAAGTAATGGAAGGAGTGGGACAATGTCGGAGGAGAGGTTGATGTGCATAACCATGGTCTTGGTATGGTTGATGGTGACACTGGTTGTTGGTGGCCCCAGTTTTGAAGACTGTTCAATAAATCCTGAAGGGCGGTATAGTTGGGAGTAGAATTGTTGACGCTGATCCCAATGGTGGAGTCGTCGACATATTTCCAGCGAGCGGGGGTTTCTCTTAGGGCATCATTGATGAGCATAAGGAAGCAGAGTGGACCCATCTTGGTGCCTTGGGGGACGCCACAGGTGAGTGACTGAAAGGTGGAGACAGCCCCTCGGAAGCGTACAGCTTGGCGTCAGTCACTGAGGAAGTCTGTAAGCCATGGTATAAGACTTCTCCGAACCCGAGGTCAATAGCTTTGTTGATGATTATATTGTGGTCGACTAGGTCAAACGCTTTGAAATGAAATCAATGAAGGCGGCAACCACAGACGTTTTCGTTTCTCGAAGTCGGTATGTCGAAAGCTGACAAGACGGTGAGTGGTGGAAGGAAGTTTTCATGTTGCCAAATTGTGGGGTCAAAACCTGCAATATCAGCATAAGCCCAGTCGAACACAAAACTTTCACAGATTAGGCTGGGTAGTGGGGTGATTGCAATAGGTCGTAGCTGATTTAAGGATTGTGGGCTGGTTGACTTGGGCACTGGTGATACATAAGAGGTCTTCCAGTCAGCTGGGCATCTGGCTTGACTGAGAGAAGCATTGATGATGGAGCATAGGTTTAGCAAGCTCCGGGGAGAACTCCTTGAAGAGTTTCATTGGTAAGTCAATGGGGGTGGTAGAGCGTTTTAATTTTAGTTTGTCCAGGCGTTTTGCTACGTCAAATTCTTCTACTAAGTCAGTGGGAAGGGGGCTGGTAGGTAAGCAGGGAGAGTGGTTGTGTCAAGCCGTGGGAGCGTCTGGCATATAGTAGCGAAATGGTTATTTGTTTGCTCAGCTGCGTCAACATTAGTGAGATGGCTAAGGAAGGGGAGGGGGTGTGTCTTATTGTTTAGTCCACAGAGTTCTTTAAGCTTACCATACCATTGACTGATGTTGGTCTGCTTCAGGTGTTGTAATTTGGTTGGGTAGTGGGACTTCTTTGCAGTGCGTATTTCGCGGATGACTCGGTTGCGAAGGGACCTGTAGCGGATGTGGTCATTGAGATGAAAGGCTCTGTCTCTCTGTTGCATAAGTCTTTTGATCGAGGTGTGATCCAGGGCAAGTCAGCTGGGTGAGATCTGACGGACTTCTCAGGGAAGAAGTGGTGGTGAGCTTCCGTGGTGGTGTTGGTATAATTTATCCATTTGGTTTCCACGTCATCCACGCTAAGTACTTCAGTCCAGGGATGGTGAACTATCCACTGCCCGAAGAGGCGCACTGCAGAGTCAGTAATCGGCCTGTAGGTCTTGATGTAGGGTCTCTGTACTTGAGTGGGAGTGGCAGCTGGGGACCAGAGCACTGATAAGTGTGTGCTACACCCGATAGGAGGCATTGGTTGAGGTGGTAGGTACTGGTCCGCTAAGTCAGTTAAGATAAGGTCAAGGGTATTTTGACCGTGTGTGGGGAAGGTCACAACTTGTGATAGTGATAGCTGGTCCTGGATATCATTGGTGTCAATTTCATTAAAATCCCCACATAATACTAACTTGGCACATGGGTACCTAACTCTGAGGTGGTCTGAGGTGGTGTGTACGTTGGCGACACACGGTGTAATTGTCAGCTTGCTCGCCTCGCAAGAGAATGAACCCGGGTTCCATTTCCGGGCAGGGTGAGACCATGAGCAAGTTCCTTTGCGTCATTTACCTCTATCTACCCAACAGTAATTGGGGACCTGGATGTTAATCGATTCGCGCGTCGTGTTACGGGGTAATGGTTAGCCAGTGCATTTGGCCACGGACTAATCCTTGACACTGGGTCACTCAGCTCCTTAACTCAGGGTGTGGTTGTTGTGTTGGCGGCAGCTTCAACACCTTAAACAAATTCACGCCTAGGTGGCCCTTGGGCCTGGCCATTCTCATTACAGGAGGGGCAACCATTATAATAATAAAAAAAAAAAAAAAAACGATCATCAACTTCAGGTACACCAATCATCCTTGTAAAAAAATCCTGATTGAATAATTTCCTCAGTAACATACAAGTGAACCAAACTTGGGTACTACACAACTACAGTATCACTCAATGACTTATTTTACACTATATCTACTACCACTTAACATTTCTATATCAGTTCAACAACCATCACTCAACCTTGTTCCATTTTATTTAAAGTTCGTTAATCAATAAGAGGAATTATTATCACAACACAAGCATTCATTAATCAGTCTCCATTGTGAATCATTTTGCTGGGGTGTGTGGGAGGATTACGCTGGATAATAACTTTAGTGTTTTGTATATCCAGAAGAATCTTAACTCCAGCTTACTCCAACTAATAACTAACCTAATCTAACACAACCTAACCTAATCTAATCTAACCTAACCTGAAAAATCTCCACGACAACTTACTCCAACTAATAACTAACCAAACATAAGCTAACATAATTACAGACAGACAGACACACACACACACACACACACACACACACTGTTACGCCGTCTCTTAATTTACTTAAATATCCAGGTTCTAGGCGTAACCAAACAAAAAAAGTGAAGTAAATTAAAAGGGAATAAAAATTAATAAAGTAAACCTTTAAGAATTTATAATTAATTAAATATTAACACAATAAAGAGCCTCGTAGGCTATCACAACAAATTGATTCACCATCGAAACTTTTAAGACACAAATGATACTAAACATCGAAACATCAAAAGAACAATAATAAAGCATTGGATTACGTTAACACTGCATAAACATATAAAAACTAACACCGAAATTACCTAAAGTGAAACAACACTGAATTACTTAAATGTAACTAATCAAATACTGATGGACACAAACAGAGACATAAATAGGTACTCACATAGATATACCACATTGGTGGCGACAGGAACAACACAAATAAATTAAGTATAAGTAACAGGTGACGAGTGTCACTCAAAGGATGTGGACTGTATGACAGGAGGACTGAACTAACTCCGTCAGTTGGTGGGTCCTATATATAAGGTCGGCTCCCGCCACGCGACCCGCCGGTGGGTCGTTTAACGATGCAGATGGTCGTTAGAGAACAAAGATTATTGGTTACAATACAAAATGGGTTTGAACAAATAATAACAGTTAAAACCTTAACAGCACAGGGTTAAGGTGACTAGATTATATAATAGTAAATACAACACATCATTACAGGTATAATATGGAACATGGAAGCATGTTATATAAAAAAAATAGAAAAATACGACACGGTCGTAACAACACACACACATAAACCATAAATATGTTATATGGAACATAAATATAACTTCCAAAATCACTCTCATATACTTCCTAACCGCGGCCTGACGAAATAGTACACCTGTAACGTTCTGTCAGGGCTCAGGTCGAGGCTCCTCCTTACTGATCATCTATACGTGTGTGTGAGTGTGTGAGATGTTTCCTAGTATGTAATAAAAAAGGCGGGGATCCGCTTTTGAATTTTGCCACATACAGCGGCTAGTTTATTGTGCACCCATATTCATCCCGTGAACGGTAGCGTAGGCAGATTATAGTTAAACAGTAGAAGTCAGAATATTATGGCACTGAATGTTAAAAACAATGTATTTCCAAAAAATTATTTGTTTAGTTCTGTACAGTACATCGCCCTCTCCCTCAACCTGCCATTATTCAATAAATTATTTGTTCCCTCGTTCTAACAAGAGATACACGATAACATATCCTATTTGAAGATAAAAATACACTGTCCAGGAAGAGTCATAACAAACTTGGGGGTTATCTGAGAGAGAGAGAGAGAGAGAGAAACAATACCTTCTACAGGACAGTTATATAGTATGACCACCATGACCCACGGAGATCTGTACCTCTTGGCTCCTGACCTCTGTTGACCTTGTGTATACTCACCCAGTTGACCTTTCCTGCCCTATCTCGCCCATTCCTCCTACAGTCAAGGGCTGGGGGCCGAGGGGGGGGGGGACGGAGGGGAATGGTTCTGTAAGCATAGTTGAGGTTAGGTTAGGTTAGGTTCAAATGAGTGATAGATCAGGTCCCATGGTTAGTTTATCTCTCTCTCTCTCTCTCTAACACATATATATCCCTATTCTGTAAAATCGTGTGGTTATTTATATTTACTCACTGTTGATATTCTGGGAGAGAGAAAGAGAGAGAGAGAGAGATGTAGATTGAGAGAATGATATTATTGAGAGAGTAGACGAGGGAAATAGACTGGAGAGAGAGAGAGAGAGAGAGAGAGATGTGAATTAGTGTTTACTCCCACTCATAAGTATAGTATTAGTCAACTTATATTATACAGGGTCTCCAGTCCACATTAAAATGAAAACAACTTTGTAAAACCTTATAAACTTTTGATTGAATGATAACAGATTAATATCCACACACACACATTATAGTCAGTCTCTTCGAGTTTCATTTGGTGTATGGGTATACATCGTTTGGGTATAAGGTATAAGGCATCATTCTGGAGAGGTCAGGTCAGGTCAAAGTAAAGGTAAGGTCAGGATAGGTGATCACAGTGGCCAGGAAACGTGAATTTTAAGTTGGGATGAATATTTTTTTTGGGGGGGGGGGAAGCGAGTATGATTTTATATGATGGTGATGAAGGAAGGAATAGAGGGAGAGATGGAGAGGAATTATGAAGGAGGGAAGGTTGAAGGAAAGATGAGAATAGGAAAAGGAAGGGAGGAAGGAGACAGGGAAAATTGAAAAACTGATAAAGATGATGGAAGGGTGAAAATAAAGAGGATGGCGAGGAAAGAAAGAAGGATAGAGGGAAGGAAAGAAAGAAGGATAGAGGGAAGGAAAGAAATCACGAAAATTTTAAATGAAGAAATGAAGACGAAAATCAACAAAAAAATTAAATAAAAGAAGAAATAATCATGAGAGAAGAAAGAAGAGAAATTGCTGGATTGACAAACACGACAGCCACACGGACACGACGACAAGAGATTATGTTAATTTGAGAAAAACTTGGTGGTTGTGATGTGTCTGTCTGTCTGTCTGTCTGTCTGTCACTTCCTGTTGGTGTAGGATGATAATAAGCTGCTTAGATCTCTCTCTCTCTCTCTCTCTCTCTCTCATATCTACGTCAGGAGACGTGTGTGTGTGTGTGTGTGTGTGTACGTTGGCAACACAAGGTGTAATTGTCAGCTTGCTCGCCTCGCAAGCGAATGAACCCGGGTTCCATTTCCGGGCAGGGTGAGACCATGAGCAAGTTCCTTTGCGTCATTTACCTCTATCTACCCAACAGTAATTGGGGACCTGGATGTTAATCGATTCGCGCGTCGTGTTACGGGGTAATGGTTAGCCAGTACAGTTGGCCACGGACTATTCCTTGACACTGGGTCACTCAGCTCATTAACTCAGGGTGTGGTTGTTGTGTTGGCGACAGCTTCAACACCTTAAACAAATTCACGCCTAGGTGGCCCTTGGGCCTGGCCATTCTCATTACAGGAGGGGCAACCATTATAATAATAAATAAAAAAAAAAACGATCATCAACTTCAGGTACACCAATCATCCTTGTAAAAAAATCCTGATTGAATAATTTCCTCAGTAACATACAAGTGAACCAAACTTGGGTACTACACAACTACAGTATCACTCAATGACTTATTTTACACTATATCTACTACCACTTAACATTTCTATATCAGTTCAACAACCATCACTCAACCTTGTTCCATTTTATGTAAAGTTCGTTAATCAATAAGAGGAATTATTATCACAACACAAGCATTCATTAATCAGTCTCCACTGTGAATCATTTTGCTGGGGTGTGTGGGAGGATGACGCTGGATAATAACTTTAGTGTTTTGTATATCCAGAAGAATCTTAACTCCAGCTTACTCCAACTAATAACTAACCTAATCTAACACAACCTAACCTAATCTAATCTAACCTAACCTGAAAAATCTCCACGACAACTTACTCCAACTAATAACTAACCAAACATAAGCTAACATAATTACAGACAGACAGACAGACACACACACACACACACACACACACACACATAAACCATAAATATGTTATATGGAACATAAATATAACTTCCAAAATCACTCTCATATACTTCCTAACCGCGGCCTGACGAAATAGTACACCTGTAACGTTCTGTCAGGGCTCAGGTCGAGGCTCCTCCTTACTCATCATCTATACGTGTGTGTGAGTGTGAGATGTTTAATAGTATGTAATAAAAAAGGCGGGGATCCGCTTTTGAATTTTGCCACATACAGCGGCTAGTTTATTGTGCACCCATATTCATCCCGTGAACGGTAGCGTAGGCAGATTATAGTTAAACAGTAGAAGTCAGAATATTATGGCACTGAATGTTAAAAACAATGTATTTCCAAAAAATTATTTGTTTAGTTCTGTACAGTACATCGCCCTCTCCCTCAACCTGCCATTATTCAATAAATTATTTGTTCCCTCGTTCTAACAAGAGATACACGATAACATATCCTATTTGAAGATAAAAATACACTGTCCAGGAAGTGTCATAACAAACTTGGGGGTTATCTGAGAGAGAGAGAGAGAGAGAGAGAGAGACAATACCTTCTACAGTACAGTTATATACTATGACCACCATGACCCACGGAGATCTGTACCTCTTGGCTCCTGACCTCTGTTGACCTTGTGTATACTCACCCAGTTGACCTTTCCTGCCCTATCTCGCCCATTCCTCCTACAGTCAAGGGCTGGGGGGCCGAGGGGGTGGGGGACGGAGGGGAATGGTTCTGTAAGCATAGTTGAGGTTAGGTTAGGTTAGGTTCAAATGAGTGATAGATCAGGTCCCATGGTTAGTTTATCTCTCTCTCTCTCTCTCTCTCTCTCTCTCTCTCTCTAACACATATATATCCCTATTCTGTAAAATCTTGTGGTTATTTATATTTACTCACTGTTGATATTCTGGGGAGGAAAGAGATGTAGATTGAGAGAAGATATTATTGAGGAGAGAGTAGACGAGGAAATAGACTGGAGAGAGAGAGAGAGAGAGAGAGAGAGAGATGTGAATTAGTGTTTACTCCCACTCATAAGTATAGTATTAGTCAACTTATATTATACAGGGTCTCCAGTCCACATTAAAATGAAAACAACTTTGTAAAACCTTATAAACTTTTGATTGAATGATAACAGATTAATATCCACACACACACATTATAGTCAGTCTCTTCGGGTTTCATTTGGTGTATGGGTATATATCGTTTGGATATAAGGTATAAGGCATCATTCGGGAGAGGTCAGGTCAGGTCAAAATAAAGGTAAGGTCAGGGTAGGTGATCTCAGTGGCCAGGAAACGTGAATTTTTAAGTTGGGATGAATATTTTTTTTTGGGGGGGGGAAGCGAGTATGATTTTATATGATGGTGATGAAGGAAGGAATAGAGGGAAGTTCACGGGTGACGCAAGTATCCTCTTTAATCGACGGACACATGACAACCGATGTGCAGATACTACACGACCCAACCCCCTCCGACCGACTGTCAACACACACAGCGCCCTGATGGTATTCGTAATGGAAGTGATAATGAAAAAAATATTTTATTTGTTTTTTTTTTAATCTCAATTTCGTTATTCCATGCAGTTCATTTTTAATCAATATATGTTTGTGGAATTCTAAATACGGTATATTGTTAGCAACACAAACAATAGCATTCATTAAAATATATACGGTTCATAGGAAAACCAGGTAGGGTATTCATGAATTTTAAGGAGTAGCTAGCCTAATTTCTATCACGCTTCTTGCTGAACATAGTTTTACGTGATGGAATGGATAAACATGAATTTTAATGAATGAAAATAAAAATAATCCAAATGAATAACAAATAAATAAAATATTGTAATATGTGGAGGCCCCCAGATTGTGGAGGCCCCTGGGCAGCTGCCCACTTTGCCCACTCCTGAATCCGGCCCTGAACAGTGGCAATTTCACTTCAGCTAAAATTCCTTCAAACAAAATTACACACTTGGAGATGTTCGGGGTACTTGGTTCTAACTACAGGAGCGAACATAAACACCTGTAGAGTTCTGTAGGTTCTATTCAACGGAAATATACAAGGGTGAGCTTACAAGCCCAAGTAGTCCTTACACTCCTATAGGGGTCAACTGACCTCTCTCTGACCTCTCAGGCGACATGTGGTAAGTGGTACATTAGCAGCTTCCAGGTATCGCCAGGCACATTTATCTAAAGCCCCGTCCACACGATCGAGCACTGCCTGACGGGTACTCGCTTAATGCCTGTTGTTCTGGCAAAATTGACGGGCAAACCAACGGAGTGCCCGTGGTCAAGCGAAATCACCAGATAAGGCCGTCTGCCTGGTGATTTGACCGTTTGCTGCCGGGTCCATTCTCATGTAGTTAGTGAAGTCTTTCTCATGTTCACCTTGAAGTTCACGTAAAATCGCGGCATGACTTCCCTTAACTTTTCGTTGAGATAACCATTCCTTGCACCATTCTATTTTCTGTTTTTTCTTCTTTTTGCACACTGTAGCAATTATTATACACAGCGCTATAGTCTTCGATTTAACTGTCCTGCGACACACCATGGTGATCGTACCGCAGCAGCTACTGCCGACCACCTACTAGCTACCAGCAGCAGAGTGTGACTGCTGCCAACCAGCACCTCTGTGTGTACGACGACACACAGACTTTGCCAGGTAAACGGGCAAAGTCCGCCGGGCGCTGTTCGATCGTGTGTACGGGGCTTTAGCGTGTGGTGACATGAAACAGGGGCTTTGCCACACGCTACTGACTAGAAAAGTAATGTATATATATAGAGTACATACATGGTATACATACAACATACATAATATACATACACCTCCCCCTCCCCCCCCATACGCTCATAGCAAAGTCTTGAGCGGACCTTTTCCTGTGGATCACACCCGGATGCCTTCACACACCCTGTGACCCTCACACACTCTGTGGCCCTTAGACACCCTGTGGCCCTCGCACACCCTATAGCCCCACGCGCTGTGTGTGGCACCTCATACACACTAACACTCATACACCCTGTGGCCCTTACACATCCTGTGTGAGGGCCACCAGGTGTTAGAGGGCCACCGGGTATGTGAGAGACACCGGATGTGTGAGGACCACAGGGTGTGTGAGGGCCATAGGGTGTGTAAGCGCCACAGGGTGTGTGAAGGCCACAGGGTGTGTGAGGGCCATGGAGTGTGTGAGGGCCACACGGTGTGTGAGGAGCCAGAGGATATGTGAGGGGCACAGGGTGTGTAAGGGCCATAGAGTGTCTAAGGGCCAGGTCCAGGAAGTATGAGAAGCCAACAGGGTGCGTGAGGGCCACAGGGTGTGTGAAGGCCACAGGGTATGTGAAGGCAACGGGGTTTGTGAGGGCCACAGGGTGTGCTAAGGTCACAGCGTGTGTGAGGGCCACGGTTTGTGAGAGGGCCACAGGGTATGTGAAGGCAACAGGGTATGTGAGGGCCAGAGGATATGTGAGGGCTATAGGGTGTGTAAGGGCCATAGGGTGTCTAAGGGCCAGAGGGCATGTTAGGCCCACAGGGTGTGTGAGGGCCACAGGATATGTGTGGGCCACAGGTTGTGCCAAGTTTACAGGGTGATTGACGGCCAGAGGGTGTGTGATTGTCACAGGGTGTGTGAAGGTCGCAGGGCGTGTGAAGGTCACAGGGTGTGTGAAGGCAACAAATTGTGTGAGGGCCACAGGGTGTGTGAAGGCCTCAGGGTATATGAGGGCCACAGGGCATGTGTGGGCCACAGGGTGTGTGAGGGGTCACAGGGTGTGTGAAGGCAACAGATTGTGTGAGGGCCACAGGGTGTGTGAGGGTCACAACATGTGTCAGGGCCACAGGGTGTGTGAGTGCCATATTTGTGTAAGGGTTATAGGGTATGTGAGGACTACAGGGTATGTGAGGGCCATGGAGTGTGAGAGGGCCCCAGGATGTGTGAGGCCATATCATTTGTAAGAGCTAGAGGATGTGTGGGAGCCAGAGGGTGTGTGGGAGCCAGAGGGTGTGTGGGGGCCAGAGGGTGTAACGGCCATTATTCGCCAGGATCAAGGTGTGTGGCGTTTACAAATAGGTCTCACCTGACCAGTACACTCAGGCTTAAGCCACAGTCACCTCCAGCTTATGTAAACCGACAATAACCACAGACGTCTTTTATTATATACAAACTTGTAAAGTACAATGTGTTCATGAATGACTCACCAAGGACCTTCTCGTGCGTTCAAATACTGAAATTGAAATTGAAATATTATAGAGACAATAAAACTATTACATCAAAAGGACTATGCAGTATACTACTCCCACCCTCACCTATACCATCCCTTTCTGGGGCTTACAAAAAGTTATAAATATTATAAGAACACATGAATTATTTTACACCAATAAAATAGTTCATTTTGACATGAACGCTGTACTACATCAATAGAACAGATAATTTAATCTTATACAAATTTAAAGGTCATCATAACCTTGAAGCAAAATTTTTATACAATGAAAAAATAATAATTTGTCCATAATTTTTAGTAATATTTGTATCCCAATCATAGTCTCATTATAACAGTATCAACAGATGGTAAGTTAGTCCCGTAAGTTACATTGGTGTTTTGTAACACATACAAATAATGCTGAAAACTCTCGCTACATATGGCAATCACTTCTCTTTCAAATACCGAGAGAGGAACTTAATGGTTTGTGTGGTAAGGTTGGCCACCTCTTAAGAGACACTAGGCTGATTGATTGTGGTAATTACATCCCTGGCGACGCAAGAGCGTAGGTTGTATTTCGCCGAATTAAATTTAATGTTTAAAGGACTAAAATAAAATATTGCAAGTTAAAAACATAATAAATAAAATAGAACTTTCATAAAAACCATTTAAACGTTAATAAATAACACTCAAAGCTTGTGTCGAAGGCCGGCTGCTCACTAGGCTCCTCACTACTTATCAGTTATCACAACAAATATTTTTTCGAAAGTTTGTTATTCAAGAAGTTTATTTTCCTTAATGATCTGAAGTGTCTATGATTTTCGAATCAATGACCATCCGAAACTTTTTCAAACAAATTAAATCATTCGATGAAAGAACTTTCGAACAAAGATAACTAATGTTGGAAATATTTCACAACCAAGAATGATGATCTCACAATTTTTCTCAAAGCAGAAGATATGAAGCTAACGTATGGTAACGAAACATACCGTAATGATCTTTGGGAAATTTGGGTAAAGTTAGGTTAGTTTTAGTAGCTTCGTGTCATCAATAAATGATTGGTTTTGGACTCTTGGAGTTCAGTCGTGGTACTATTTTTAACATTACTTTCCCTAAACGGAGACACTACTCAGTGCCGCGCGACACCTTGGGGCGGTGCATGGACGCTCACCGCTCTCTGTGACTTTATTAATTGTATTGGTAATTTAATGCAGTGCGTTATATGATGAATTTCCACGCTGTGATCACACACAGAAGACCTCCTGGGAAAAAGTTGGATACATATGGTGAAGTGTTTACTGAGTGTCTTAACGGTGAAGGAAAGTGGCAGGACACCGGGTGCACAACGCCTTCTTGAGGAGTCAGGTAAGACGCTGTTGTTGTGGTTTAAAGGAACAATAAAAAATCTTTTATCTTTAATGGGGAAAAATTTCCTCAACTTGGTGTTAAGGCTGGAACACACTCGTTAAATCTTAGCCTTTTCGTTTTCCTTTGTTCGTGTTGAGAGTGAAAACTGTGTGTTCCGCTCGGACCGCCATCTTGGACCGCCAAGTTCGCGTTCCTCCTCCCTCTTGATTTTTTCTATTATCGTCTCGGTCATTCAGCAAATTTTAGTATTTTAAGTTACTAACGTTAGGTTGGGTTAAGGTAGTTATAAACTACTGAAACATTTAGATCTCGCTATTCTGAGCAGTGGCGTAGCTAAATTAATGTGCCAGAACTGTATGAGTTGCCCCCGTGCTACACAAAAATACATAAGCCTTTTATTTATTTCACTCTTATATATACTGTATATATATATATATATATATATATATATATATATATATATATATATATATATATATATATATATATATATATATATGTATATATTAAATAGTTTGTGTACCATTATAATATTACTGTACTTTCACATACTCAAATATAGTATGCTTTAAATACACCCCAAACATACTTAAACTTTATAAGTAACAGTTAAACAAAAAGCAAAAACGACATATAGGATAGGGAAAAAAGTAAAAAAGTGTAAAAATTAGGACCATCTTTATTTCTGAAATGAAAACTACAACTTTCTACTAAGTAACTTTTTTTGTTTTTTTGTTGGCAAATTCTTCAATGACATTGTCAAAAACTATTTCATCTGTCAATTGTCGCTCTATAGACAGTATGGCAAGATTTCTCAACCGCAAGGTGCTCATAGTAGATCTTAAGTAATTCTTGATTAGTTTTAGTTTCGAAAAACTCCTCTCACAGGTAGCAACACTAACAGCAATTGTGAGGAAAATCCTCAGCATTATTACTATATTTGGAACCGAGTTCCTAAGGTTATACTTTTGAATAAACTGCAAAAGTTCAAGGGGGCCTTCTTTCCACGTCTGTATTCTGTCTTTAATAGTTATAGCAGCAACAGCAACAAAATCTGAAGTCTTTTTCTCTCAACGAGGAACTCCTCTTTATCAATGTCGTCGTGATCGTGATCTATTTGACACTCATATTTATCATCCAAAAGATTCAATGGGGTAAGGAAGGCATATTTCTCAGCAAGTTCATGAAGCTGTTGAAATCTCAAAGTTATTTCTTGGATCACTCTGTCCAGCGAAGAAAACATTTCTCTCCTCAATTCAATGTCGTATGGCAATTCAGCATCTCGTGATCCTTCACCAAACATTTGTTTCTTCTTTTTGGGTCGACGCTGACGCTCCATGACTATCCCCAGATCATTGCAAATTTCTTTGGCATAGTTAACTCCATTACTCACTAGCTTGTCCCTGTTTTCAACTAGAAATGCTTCTAATGCCCTGAGTTTTATATCACATTGTTGTATGTTCAAGCCCTTGGTTTGGAGGTAAGTCTGTGTGTCGTTAATTTCTAGAAGGACGGGTCCCCACAGGCCAAGAAAGCACAAAAAGGAAAATGATTGCAACGCACCAAGTAGAACACCAGCATCTGCCCTGGTAGCTGTATTTTCTTCTTCACCAGTTAACTTTTCTAGGGCACTTAAGATTTTTGAGAAATGTTTCTTTACAACACTTACAGCTTCTCCCCTCGCACTCCACCGAGTTTCTATTATGCGCTTGACATTTTGACCAGTGACTGAAGTTAGAACATCCCAGCGATGGGTTGATGAAGAAAAAAATACAAACAAACGTTCCACACATCCAAAAAAGGTAACAGAATTCACAGCAACAGAAGCTGCATGAACACCCGCCAAATTCAGCGAGTGATTTGTACAAGCGACAAATTCTGCCTTTTTATTAATTTCCTTGATACATTTCTGAACACCAGTATGAACACCAGCCATCACCGCAGCATTATCATATGCTTGCCCTCTACAATTTTGAATATCAATTCCGTCTTTCTCTAATTTTTCCAAAATCATCATTGAAATATTCCCGGCGGTTTTACCTTTTGTTTCAATGAAATCGACAAATGATTCCACAACCTTCACTTTATCTCCATCGATCATAACATAGCGTAAAACTTGGCTCGTTTGATCCTTATGTGAAATATCAGGAGTGCTGTCGAATATCATGGAAAAGTACTTTGCTTCTTTTACTTGCTTGATGACTTTGCTTCTTACGTTTTCTCCCAAAATTTCTATAAACTCGTTCTGAATAGTAGGAGACAGATAGGAAGTAGCAAACAGCTTGATCTAAAATCACGATACAATGACACTAGTATCAATGTAATACAATGGAAATGTAAAAAGTAGCAACTTAATCTAAAATTACAGACTCAGAGTACAGTGAAAATGGATGTCTGACATAAGCCCCCCGACGAAAGCCACCCAGACGAAAGCCACCCAGACAAAAGCCCCCTACTTTGATCGGGGTGGCTTTTGTCTGACAACCCTAACCCTAACCCAACCCAACCTAACTTAACCTAACCCTAACCTAACCAATAATTAACCACAGAGAAGAACAGTATATTTTACCCTCAACTATTTAATTATGTCCGTAACTTTTGAAAGCCCTTACTGTTGTCAGACAAAAGCCACCCCGATCAAAGTAGGGGGCTTTTGTCTGGGTGGCTTTCGTCTGGGGGGCTTTTGTCTGGGTGGCTTTTGTCGGGGGGGCTTTTGTCTGTACCCCAGTGAGGATAGTGTCTTAGTATAAAATCGCAATGCTGTGAAACAAAATCTTAATATTTAATCTCAGTACCGCAGCAAAAGTCACATCAATATTTTTTAACCAATACTTTAATATTTCTTACCTTATAGTATTATGTCTTCCAACGAAGTAAATAACTGGATCGAAAACACAAGAGAACTTAAAAGTCGTCTAGCCTCCCTTCGTCTTGTCACGATGGAGACTTGTGCAGAACTGAAGTGAATTGCTTGTAACTGGTGGATTGGTCGGCTGTACATGAACTTATATTACCCGAGACTGCATGGTTTTGCAGCTACTGGAGACGTTAATCCTTCCCTTTGTATGGGCGGCAAGTTAATCCTCGTCGTGTCTGACCTAACACCTGACCCACACCACATGAGCTCACTGGCGTACTTGTTTGAAGTTGTTTCCTTAATCCTCAACAGGTTACAGGTTGTGTGTGTGGCGGGGGGCCTCATAGCAAGGGTGTAGCTCATGACGTGGCCGTGATGATGTGGGTCAGGTGTTAGGTCAGACACGACAAGGATTAACTTGCCGCCGATACAAAGGGATGGATTAACGTCTCCAGTAGCTGCAGATATGGGTGATGAGCAGACCCAAAAGTGCCGCCCGGGGCGGACCGCCCCCCCCCCCTAGCTACGCTAGTGATTCTGAGCATTTTGAACCCCATAAATACATGGCGAAAATGGATAATAGCGAAACAATTGAATTTAATTGATTTTAAGTACTTTTCAGCCTTCGTCTCTGAGATGATGTTATAAGAAAATAAGGAGTCTGCAATAGGCCGGTTAGCCTGTGCTTGGCAGCTCCTGTCGAGAGTTACTACCACAGTATCATCCATGAATCTATATAGCCTTTTAAAAATTTCCAGCATTCCAGCACTTGCTACAAAGTTGCTAAGCTTGTTCCACTCGTCTACCACCCTATTTGTGAACCAGTTCCTTCCTATCTCCCTCCTAAATTTATCCAACTTAAATCCGTTGCTACGAGTCCTATCCTGCTCGGATATTATAAGAACTTTATCTATATCTCTTTTACATTCCTTTCACCCACTTACATGCTTCTATCATATCTCCCCGCACAGACCAGGAGTGAGAAACGATAAATTTGTTGTGTTGTCAAAGTAAGAGAAACAATTGAGACCCTGCAATTGTGTGCAAATGAGGTAGAAAGTCAGTCAAAATCAACAACCTGGCACTTGGTCACAATACTGTTACTATTAAGATTTAGCTCATAGACGTTCACTATCTTTGGCTGAAATGTGGCATGAACATCAGCATGTACCTCAGAAGTGTTCGAGACGTAATATTTTAGGGGGATGGACCTCCACTGCCAAAGGTGGATAACTCCTTCGCTAAAAGCACGTCTGAATTGGTGGCAGACTCAGACCTAAAAGAGGGTCTCCTATACACCACCGCAGTTTTTAACACAGAGAACTGAGGGTTGGTATCCCCCCTGGTAACTGCCTTGTCGTGGTGAGGAGCTTCAGTTCCCACGATCTAGTAAGAACTGTTGGTGGGTGTTTGTTGACACCTGGTAGGACCACCATGGCGAACTGGTTGCTGGTGAGGTTCTTAAGTGGAATTTATTTTTACGCAAGAGACAGGCGTGTGAGGCAGTATGTCTGGCGTGAGAGGTATTCAAGCACATTGTGTATTTGGTTCTGTACATGAGAACTGATATAGTTACTAAGTGCAAAAAAGTGGATACAATCTTAATATGTCGATTATCTTGCCACTAGAGATGAAGTGTTGTGCCATTTCACACACACTGTGCTTGGATCTGAATGTCTTCAGTTTGACTGTAATCTTTCCATAGCTGCTGCACTGTGTTGGTGGTGTTCTGTTTCAGTAGTGTATCACAGAGGCTCTTTAACATATCAGTTTGAGCTGTAAATTGAGCTTTGAGTTCTTTAATTTAATTTTTCAAATCATTGATCTCTTCACTTTGTGCGTGTTCACTGGGTCTGTTGGCAGCTACCTGTTGTGTCGGTACGTCTGTGTTGCCCCATGCTGATCTTTCGATGACTGCTAGTGATGATCCTGTAGCTTTAGTGGGGAGGGTGGCCCAGGGATTGGCCGTAGGGAGTACTCCCCTAGCAGCAGTAGTGATTCTTGAGACCTGCCTGGGTGGCGGGTCTGGGCGCTGAAGAGGCGTAGGAGCTCTAGGACAGTCATGGTGCCATACAGGAACTCCACCTAACCTTACCTAACCTAACCTTAACATGCCTAGCCTAAATTTACCTTACCTAACCTAACCTTAACATGCCTAACCTACATTTACCTTACCTAACTTTTCTTTTTTTATCATCCATTTGCAGAGATAATCAAAGGTTAAAATACATAATAGTGACATCCTAAGTTACGTTTATATATCAACAGATTTATAGATATATTGGAGAAATGATTATAAAAAGTTTATCTCTACAAACTTTTTTTAAAGAAATTGACAATTTTCTAGAGAACTTAATTGTTTATCATGTGCGTTGCAGCTTTCTTAGGTTAGGTTAGGTTAGGTTTTGTGAGGTTTAAATTACATTTCACTAATTTTGTAGCAAAACAAATTACTACTGAATGTATCAGATAAAAAACCTATGAACATGATTCTTTTATACGAAAAAAAATGCTATACCACTGTTAATTTTTACTCCCCTTTTTATTAGGTTTGATGAACTTAAATTGGGTCTGGTATTATTTAACTCTGAGTCATGGGCACTTCTTGGACACTTGGCAGAATAGCTTGTTATAACTTGGTCCTAGCCATACCAAGAAGGCGGAGTCAAGACACAAATGTTCACTTGACCTCGTATTTGGCTTTCAATACTGATGGACATGTTTATCTGCAACTTTACTCAGTCATGAAAAATATTTGTACCATAAATGTGGACAATACAAACCTTCTATTTTGGTACAAATTACTTGAAAAGTTGTAAGACAAAAGATGCGTCTCTTCCATTCCGCGAGAAATATAAACGCACTCAAGCCTCATCTTCTCGTAAAAAAATGTAATATCGTTTTTTTTTTTTTTTTTTTTACGGGGAATAGCTCACCCGGGCACAGGTCATCGACCTACATCGGGGCCTAGGGGGCGAAAAAATAAGAATAAAAAGCTATCAAAATTAGAAAAGGAAAAGGTTATATTAATCTACACCACGAAGATGCCGGAAAACCACTTTTTTAAAGTGAGGCAGATTGTACGAGTGTGGCGACACAGAAGGCAGAGCATTCCACAGTTTGGCTGTGTGAGGAAAGAAGGATGTACTATAACGGGGTATTCTAGTGTGACCGACATCCACCGAGAAATGGTGGGCACCGCGGGCAAGACGTGTGTTACGAGTCTACGGCTTTGCCCGCGGTACACAGGATGCCAAATCCACCGAACAAAGCCCGTTAAAGTACCTGTAAAAGAGAGAGTGAAGCAACATTGCGGCGAAGAGAAAGGGAAGAGAGATTGTCGACTAAAGGAGGAGAGTTAATAAGACGAAATGCCTTTGATTCCACCCTATCTAATAGTTGGACAGAAGAAGAGCCACCCCAGATATGAGAACAGTACTCCAAGTTAGGACGAATGAATCCCTTACATACTTGAAGCAACTGCTCAGGAGTGAAATAGCTGCGGCATCTGTACAGCATTCCCAACTTTCAGGAGGCAGCTTTAGCAATGTTGAGGATGTGTGGCTTCCATGACATATTAGAGGAAATGGTGAGGCCTAGCATATCTATTTTAGAATTTAGCGGAATGAAAGCGTCCTGAAATGTGATTGGTTGGAGATCATCTAATTTGGAAAGTGTAATTGGTAATACTGAGTTTTATTACTAATGAATTTTACCAAGTTTCTACCTCTCCATTCGGTGATGCTGCACAGATTCGCATTGATATCAACTCTAGAAACAGATCTAGTTTGAGAGTTAGGAGGAAGGGGAAAATGTGAAGAAGAGTGAAGAGTAAATCATCAGCGTAAGAATGGATAGAATTAGTTATAGTGTGAAATAGATCATTGATAAAAAGAAGGAAGAGAGTAGGTGAAAGAACAGAACCCTGTGACCCACTATTGGTAGAGAAAGAGCGAGAGATCGATCCCTCGACAACAACTGCTATGGATCGGTTCTCAAGGGAGCTGGAGATTAAAAAACAAAGTGGGGGAGAGAAACCATATGCTTTGGAGATGTTGAGGGCCACGACGAAAGTTTCCCCATAATCCCTAAGAGAGGATGACCAAAGACGGGTGCAGTAGGAAAGCAGATCACCAGTAGATCTCGCCTGGCGAAAGCCATACTGGTGATCCGACAAAAGAGAAAGGCGTTCAAGGTGACGGATAAAATGGGAGTTTAAGATAGTTTCGAAAATCTTAGAGAGGGATGAAGTTAGGGGCAATGGGGCGATAGTTAAGGGTAAGAATGGTCACCCTTCCTCGGGATGGGCTGAACCAAACATTTTCTTCATTATTCTATGATACAACAAGGCTAACAAGCTTTATTACAACACTATTATTTTTTGTTATGTAATCGGGAAATAGCGTACTTACTATATCCGTGTTGAGCATGTTACAGCAGCTAAGGGGGTCCCGACAAATATTTTTGAGTATACCGATCGGGGACTATCTCCAGTTACTGGGTAAACAAACATGCAGTCCCGTAAATGTTTTTGAGTATGCGGCCCCTGGTGTTTGTATAGGGCTAGTTTAAGTCGGGCATACTAGTCTCTGACACATTTTATGGCAAAAGCATGAGAGTAGCATTTCAGCCAGAATAGAGTAAGTCACTTACCAAGGTTGTTTAGTTCGGCCATTGATGTACACCCTCTAAAAAATTATTCAGCACTCGTGTCATTGTATCACGCCGTAAGGGTGCCGAATAATGTTGAGGCGGTACTAGTGGGCCAGTTACACCTTGTTTTCGTCAAACGATGTTCAACCTTCTTCAAAATGTAGTCGAAAGTTTCCCAAGTCGTTCTCATGTATTGGGAAAAAACCTACTTTGTCCCCTTTTTAGCTCGCTAAAAAGATGGTGATTATTCACCGTAATTTTCTCTGCTGCGGTTGATTTCATGTGTTCCAGTTACTTTCCTCCTTATTTTTGCATAAGCACTATCGAACAAAAGAAAAACTTCGTCAGATAACATGCTAGACATCTGTACGACAGCTGCACCACAACTCGCAGATATACTGTGTCCGCCTACCAGCGTTGACTCCCGACGCATGTTCGGCGCTGGAAACCGGCAAGCGGGTAAACCTGTTTTTGTTTTTTGTATGTGTTCTTACCCTTTAAGATTGATGGGACTAACGTCAACTCTCATTCTCTTACTGTCTTTCTCATTCTCTTACTGTCTTTCACAGATGGGTTGACACTATAAATGTCGAAGACACATAAGTCATTTTTTGAGAAATTATACAGAACATTAGAGAAGTTTTGACAACCCAGGAATGTCGCTCTACGGACTGTTCCGGCTATGTCTGTGACAAGTTTGATTCAGGCTGGTGATGGTAGGAATATTCTTCAGGAATGTGATGAGCTTCCAGCTCAATGATGAGTTGACTCTTCACAGGGTTTGTGTTGAGTCTAACTTTGTCAAACAGGAGAGGAGAGGGCACAATATCGTATTTCAGGAGGTCGTTGGTAGTGAGGCCTCAGCCGCGGGCTATTTCAATTAACTCCTTCTTTATGTTCATTAATTTCACCACCTTTTTGGTTGTCTTTTGTGGTTTATTTCTGATTTTCTTCAGTCTCGATGTTTGTTCTATGAATGGTGTCAAACAAATTTGATGTTTTCTTCATGATTCTGTCGGCAAAGACCAGGGCCTGGATGCACGAGCATATTTAAGTCACTTAAATCTCTGCTGGCGCACTTAACAACTCTCTGCTAGCGTACTGAACAACTCTCTGCTAGCGTACTTAAGTCATACGCACAAAACAATTTAAGTGCTCTAGGGTCTGGGATCTTGGGTACTTAGTCCACTCCCGTGTTGTCTGAAGTGAGCAAACTGGCCCTGCGTTCACTAGGGCAACGCTACTTTCAGCGTAGCGTGCGTTCTTTTGGGAACTTAGATCATGTATCACATCGGAAATGCATTTGAATGCAATATACCTCAAAAAATATTTTGTTAATTTTCTTTAATTGAAATTTGTATGAGTGGTGCTTCGTACCGCTGCCAACTTCCTTTGTTTACACAAAGTCGGGAGGCCCAGCACACACCTCACTCCTCCTTTACCTCTCTCTAAGTAGGAAGAAAGAAGATAAGATAAATAATTAAGAAAGACTATTAAAGGAAGAACAGAATATGATTGATTGAAAGTAGAAAAATAAATACTAAATATAATTACAGAATAGAGCAGAGAAAGTATATAAATAAATATAATATCAAGGAATAAAGAAATTTCATTTGTGATTTTGTTGATTCGCAGCTAATATTGTGTGGCCACTGGCCATAGCATTGTGGTGAATGTGGTCTTCCATGTGGCTTTTAAGTGTAGTGCTATTGCATCATAGCATTCACTCTGCGATTGGCTGAGGGACAAATATTTGTAACGTGCACTCTGATTGGCTTGACGGATGTCAGCTGACGCGGCAGAATACAGTCTTTGCCACGACTGTCTTGGGTTACGACAATCGTAAGTTTGTTTTTAGCGTTTTAACTAAAGTTTTCACTTATGATTTTGAGCTAAGTTAGCTATCGCGGCAGACTTAGGTCAGACGTTAGTGCATTCCTGCCCAGATATTTCTCCTTGTCCTTTGCAGTAACATTCAGGACATCGTTTATACAATACAGTAATTTCCTGTCATGACTTCTTTTATCACGAAAATGTGGAGGACTGTGGGAGACTTTGCAGAAAATAAAAACGCTGTGGTCAAAAAGCAATAAAATGACACCAATATCAACATTATATGAGGAAAACCTGCGAAATTATATTAAATTTCCTATTTCATGGTGAATATGGCGGCCAACTTGGATTTATGAGATCTAAATAACCGCTGATCACAAAAGCGATGCCGCCATGATAAAAAATCCCAATTTAGACACCAAGATCACATTTCTAGAGGATAAAATGCATATTTTATTATTTATATAGATGTGCTACAGTAATATAGGGGTAACGGGAAATGTTTGAGAGGAGCTGTAGGGCTACCTGACTGCATATGGGCTTGACACCCAGACTTTTTCATAGGTCTTGGCTTATAGAATATGCAATAATGGGTTACGCCGTATATAAACACTGGACACGAACTCCCCCCACCCCCCCCCTCCCACCCCCCACCCAGTGCCAGGAGTATTGTGCACTTTGAACGTGGAGATGGATGGTCCAGTATAGTGCAGAGTTAGTCACCATTAAGAGCTGTAGTTGTATATTGTAGTTACATATCTTTGAACAGTAAATTGAACACCACATGCTTATACACACTAGTTAAGAGGGCATTTTTTGCTGACACTTTAGGTATCGTTTATCTGTTATGTTAGGCGAGGAATACCCAAACAAGAAGAGGATAATATCTACCTTTCATTTAACTTTGCATCACAGTAACAGAGAGGTGGAGGCACTACTACCCTGCCCTGGGCTCTGGGTAATCAGAAGAGAGGAAATGTGGGTGTATTTATTTACTGTTATTATTTTTGGGTTAACCACATGAGTACGGGGGTCTCCTGCTGAATAAAATCGTCTGGTGTTAGTTAAATAAAATGTTAAAATTGCCCTCACGTAGTAAAGAGGACAGTGGTGACAGTTTATTAAGGTTGTTGAAAGGGCGGAAGGGGTGCTGGGACTCAGTCAGACATGGATGGGGACGTCACGACAGAACATCTGGACAAACAACGAAAGGTTTCTTGAAACCAGTTATTGCATTCTTCCGGGTGAGGGAGGTCCACTTGAGGAAGACTATTAAACTTGGCTTGTACTTACACAACTGTGGTTATTATATTCTGGCCACTTGAAATATTGTACAGTAAGTTGTCCCCTTTTCTTTCCGGTCAATTACGGTACACCGGGTACAGTATGAAAAAACCTCACAAATAATTGATATATGTTTTTGTGAAGCATGTTAACACGTAGACACTGTAAGACAAGAAAATACCATCAGTAATGTTTATGGCCTGAGTGATGACAGTGTTGCGGTAATAATCGTAAGTAATAATACACTACAGACTCCAACTCACGCCACAGTTTTTGTCATCTTGTGCTATTATAAACTTACACGTTAATGTGACCTCAGCTTGGCTTCCTGCCTCACATGCATCGACGGTAATGTGTGTTTTTATGTAAAGAAAAGTGTACTTGCCTTTAATATTAACTTTGGGGTACAAG